>NC_052313.1:3875047-3985438 GCF_016432855.1 Salvelinus namaycush | reverse complement strand
AGTGCTGGTATTATGGTCAGGCAAGCCAACGCACGATAGAAAGAACAAAACATAGTGCTGGTATTATGGTCAGCCAGCCAACGCAAGAGAGAAAGACAAAACATAGTGCTGGTATTATGGGTCAGGCCAGCCAACGCACGATAGAAAGAACAAAACATAGTACTGGTATTATGGGTCAGGCCAGCCAACGCACGATAGAAAGAACAAAACATAGTGCTGGTATATGGGTCAGGCCAGCCAACGCACGATAGAAAGAACAAAACATAGTGCTGGTATTATGGGTCAGGCCAGCCAACGCAAGAGAGAAAGAACAAAACATAGTGCTGGTATTATGGGTCAGGCCAGCCAACGCAAGAGAGAAAGAACAAAACATAGTGCTGGTATTATGGGTAGGCCAGCCAACGCAGAGGGAAAGAACAAAACATAGTGCTGGTATTATGGGTCAGGCCAGCCAACGCAGAGGAAAGAACAAAACATAGTGCTGGTATTATGGGTCAGGCAGCCAACGCACGATAGAAAGAACAAAACATAGTGCTGGTATTATGGGTCAGGCCAGCCAACGCACGATAGAAAGAACAAAACATAGTCTGGTATTATGGGTCAGGCCAGCCAACGCACGATAGAAAGAACAAAACATAGTTCTGGTATTATGGGTCAGGCAGCCAACGCACGATGAAAGAACAAAACATAGTGCTGGTATATGGGTCAGGCCAGCCAACGCAAGAGGAAAGACAAAACATAGTGCTGGTATTATGGGTCAGGCCAGCCAACGCAGATAGAAAGAACAAAAACATAGTGCTGGTATTATGGGTCAGGCCAGCCAACGCAACGAGAGAAAGAACAAAACATAGTGCTGGTATTATGGGGTCAGGCCAGCCAACGCAAGATGGAAAGAACAAAACATAGTGCTGGTATTATGGGTCAGGCCAGCCAACGCAGCGAGGAAAGAACAAAACATAGTGCTGGTATTATGGGTCAGGCCAGCCAACGCAAGAGATGAAAGAACAAAACATAGTGCTGGTATTATGGGTCAGGCCAGCCAACGCACGATAGAAAGAACAAAACATAGTACTGGTATTATGGGTCAGGCCAGCCAACGCACGATAGAAAGAACAAAACATAGTACTGGTATTATGGGTCAGGCCAGCCAACGCAAGAGGGAAAGAACAAAACATAGTGCTGGTATTATGGGTCAGGCCAGCCAACGCACGATAGAAAGAACAAAACATAGTACTGGTATTATGGGTCAGGCCAGCCAACGCAAGAGGAAAGAACAAAACATAGTGCTGGTATTATGGGTCAGGCCAGCCAACGCAAGAGGGAAAGAACAAAACATAGTACTGGTATTATGGGTCAGGCCAGCCAACGCAAGAGGGAAAGAACAAAACATAGTACTGGTATTATGGGTCATGCCAGCCAACGCAAGAGGGAAAGAACAAAACATAGTGCTGGTATTATGGGTCAGGCCAGCCAACGCAAGAGAGAAAGAACAAAACATAGTGCTGGTATTATGGGTCAGGCCAGCCAACGCACGATAGAAAGAACAAAACATAGCGCTGGTATTATGGGTCAGGCCAGCCAACGCACGATAGAAAGAACAAAACATAGTGCTGGTATTATGGGTCAGGCCAGCCAACGCACGAGAGAAAGAACAAAACATAGTGCTGGTATTACGGGTCAGGCCAGCCAACGCACGATAGAAAGAACAAAACATAGTGCTGGTATTATGGGTCAGGCCAGCCAACGCACGAGGGAAAGAACAAAACATAGTGCTGGTATTATGGGTCAGGCCAGCCAACGCACGATAGAAAGAACAAAACATAGTGCTGGTATTATGGGTCAGGCCAGCCAACGCACGATAGAAAGAACAAAACATAGTACTGGTATTATGGGTCAGGCCAGCCAACGCACGATAGAAAGAACAAAACATAGTGCTGGTATTATGGGTCAGGCCAGCCAACGCACGATAGAAAGAACAAAACATAGTGCTGGTATTATGGGTCAGGCCAGCCAACGCACGATAGAAAGAACAAAACATAGTGCTGGTATTATGGGTCAGGCCAGCCAACGCACGATAGAAAGAACAAAACATAGTGCTGGTATTATGGGTCAGGCCAGCCAACGCACGAGAGAAAGAACAAAACATAGTGCTGGTATTATGGGTCAGGCCAGCCAACGCAAAGAGAAAGAACAAAACATAGTGCTGGTATTATGGGTCAGGCCAGCCAACGCAAGAGAGAAAGAACAAAACATAGTGCTGGTATTATGGGTCAGGCCAGCCAACGCACGATAGAAAGAACAAAACATAGTGCTGGTATTATGGGTCAGGCCAGCCAACGCAAGAGAGAAAGAACAAAACATAGTGCTGGTATTATGGGTCAGGCCAGCCAACGCACGATAGAAAGAACAAAACATAGTACTGGTATTATGGGTCAGGCCAGCCAACGCACGATAGAAAGAACAAAACATAGTACTGGTATTATGGGTCAGGCCAGCCAACGCACGATAGAAAGAACAAAACATAGTGCTGGTATTATGGGTCAGGCCAGCCAACGCAAGAGAGAAAGAACAAAACATAGTGCTGGTATTATGGGTCAGGCCAGCCAACGCACGATAGAAAGAACAAAACATAGTGCTGGTATTATGGGTCAGGCCAGCCAACGCACGATAGAAAGAACAAAACGTAGTGCTGGTATTATGGGTCAGGCCAGCCAACGCACGATAGAAAGAACAAAACATAGTGCTGGTATTATGGGTCAGGCCAGCCAACGCACGATGAAAGAACAAAACATAGTGCTGGTATTATGGGTCAGGCCAGCCAACGCACGATAGAAAGAACAAAACATAGTGCTGGTATTATGGGTCAGGCCAGCCAACGCACGATAGAAAGAACAAAACATAGTGCTGGTATTATGGGTCAGGCCAGCCAACGCAAGATAGAAAGAACAAAACATAGTGCTGGTATTATGGGTCAGGCCAGCCAACGCAAGAGGGAAAGAACAAAACATAGTGCTGGTATTATGGGTCAGGCCAGCCAACGCAAGAGGGAAAGAACAAAACATAGTGCTGGTATTATGGGTCAGGCCAGCCAACGCAAGAGGGAAAGAACAAAACATAGTGCTGGTATTATGGGTCAGGCCAGCCAACGCAAGAGGGAAAGAACAAAACATAGTGCTGGTATTATGGGTCAGGCCAGCCAACGCAAGAGGGAAAGAACAAAACATAGTGCTGGTATTATGGGTCAGGCCAGCCAACGCAAGAGGGAAAGAACAAAACATAGTGCTGGTATTATGGGTCAGGCCAGCCAACGCAAGAGGAAAGAACAAAACATAGTGCTGGTATTATGGGTCAGGCCAGCCAACGCAAGAGGGAAAGAACAAAACATAGTGCTGGTATTATGGGTCAGGCCAGCCAACGCAAGAGAGAAAGAACAAAACATAGTGCTGGTATTATGGGTCAGGCCAGCCAACGCACGATAGAAAGAACAAAACATACTACTGGTATTATGGGTCAGGCCAGCCAACGCACGATAGAAAGAACAAAACATAGTGCTGGTATTATGGGTCAGGCCAGCCAACGCACGATAGAAAGAACAAAACATAGTGCTGGTATTATGGGTCAGGCCAGCCAACGCACGATAGAAAGAACAAAACATAGTACTGGTATTATGGGTCAGGCCAGCCAACGCACGATAGAAAGAACAAAACATAGTGCTGGTATTATGGGTCAGGCCAGCCAACGCACGATAGAAAGAACAAAACATAGTGCTGGTATTATGGGTCAGGTCAGCCAACGCAAGAGAGAAAGAACAAAACATAGTGCTGGTATTATGGGTCAGGCCAGCCAACGCACGAGAGAAAGAACAAAACATAGTGCTGGTATTATGGGTCAGGCCAGCCAACGCAAAAGAGAAAGAACAAAACATAGTGCTGGTATTATGGGTCAGGCCAGCCAACGCAAGAGAGAAAGAACAAAACATAGTGCTGGTATTATGGGTCAGGCCAGCCAACGCACGATAGAAAGAACAAAACATAGTGCTGGTATTATGGGTCAGGCCAGCCAACGCAAGAGAGAAGAACAAAACATAGTGCTGGTATTATGGGTCAGGCCAGCCAACGCACGATAGAAAGAACAAAACATAGTACTGGTATTATGGGTCAGGCCAGCCAACGCACGATAGAAAGAACAAAACATAGTACTGGTATTATGGGTCAGGCCAGCCAACGCACGATAGAAAGAACAAAACATAGTGCTGGTATTATGGGTCAGGCCAGCCAACGCAAGAGAGAAAGAACAAAACATAGTGCTGGTATTATGGGTCAGGCCAGCCAACGCACGATAGAAAGAACAAAACATAGTGCTGGTATTATGGGTCAGGCCAGCCAACGCACGATAGAAAGAACAAAACGTAGTGCTGGTATTATGGGTCAGGCCAGCCAACGCACGATAGAAAGAACAAAACATAGTGCTGGTATTATGGGTCAGGCCAGCCAACGCACGATGAAAGAACAAAACATAGTGCTGGTATTATGGGTCAGGCCAGCCAACGCACGATAGAAAGAACAAAACATAGTGCTGGTATTATGGGTCAGGTCAGCCAACGCACGATAGAAAGAACAAAACATAGTGCTGGTATTATGGGTCAGGCCAGCCAACGCACGATAGAAAGAACAAAACATAGTGCTGGTATTATGGGTCAGGCCAGCCAACGCAAGAGGGAAAGAACAAAACATAGTGCTGGTATTATGGGTCAGGCCAGCCAACGCACGATAGAAAGAACAAAACATAGTGCTGGTATTATGGGTCAGGCCAGCCAACGCAAGAGGGAAAGAACAAAACATAGTGCTGGTATTATGGGTCAGGCCAGCCAACGCAAGAGGGAAAGAACAAAACATAGTGCTGGTATTATGGGTCAGGCCAGCCAACGCAAGAGGGAAAGAACAAAACATAGTGCTGGTATTATGGGTCAGGCCAGCCAACGCAAGAGGGAAAGAACAAAACATAGTGCTGGTATTATGGGTCAGGCCAGCCAACGCAAGAGGGAAAGAACAAAACATAGTGCTGGTATTATGGGTCAGGCCAGCCAACGCAAGAGAGAAAGAACAAAACATAGTGCTGGTATTATGGGTCAGGTCAGCCAACGCAAGAGAGAAAGAACAAAACATAGTGCTGGTATTATGGGTCAGGCCAGCCAACGCAAGAGGGAAAGAACAAAACATAGTGCTGGTATTATGGGTCAGGCCAGCCAACGCAAGAGAGAAAGAACAAAACATAGTGCTGGTATTATGGGTCAGGCCAGCCAACGCAAGAGGGAAAGAACAAAACATAGTGCTGGTATTATGGGTCAGGCCAGCCAACGCAAGAGGGAAAGAACAAAACATAGTGCTGGTATTATGGGTCAGGCCAGCCAACGCAAGAGGGAAAGAACAAAACATAGTGCTGGTATTATGGGTCAGGCCAGCCAACGCAAGAGGGAAAGAACAAAACATAGTGCTGGTATTATGGGTCAGGCCAGCCAACGCAAGAGGGAAAGAACAAAACATAGTGCTGGTATTATGGGTCAGGCCAGCCAACGCAAGAGAGAAAGAACAAAACATAGTGCTGGTATTATGGGTCAGGTCAGCCAACGCAAGAGAGAAAGAACAAAACATAGTGCTGGTATTATGGGTCAGGCCAGCCAACGCACGATAGAAAGAACAAAACATAGTGCTGGTATTATGGGTCAGGCCAGCCAACGCACGATAGAAAGAACAAAACATAGTGCTGGTATTATGGGTCAGGCCAGCCAACGCAAGAGAGAAAGAACAAAACATAGTGCTGGTATTATGGGTCAGGCCAGCCAACGCACGATAGAAAGAACAAAACATAGTGCTGGTATTATGGGTCAGGCCAGCCAACGCACGATAGAAAGAACAAAACATAGTGCTGGTATTATGGGTCAGGCCAGCCAACGCACGATAGAAAGAACAAAACATAGTGCTGGTATTATGGGTCAGGCCAGCCAACGCACGATAGAAAGAACAAAACATAGTGCTGGTATTATGGGTCAGGCCAGCCAACGCACGATAGAAAGAACAAAACATAGTGCTGGTATTATGGGTCAGGCCAGCTAACGCACGATAGAAAGAACAAAACATAGTGCTGGTATTATGGGTCAGGCCAGCCAACGCACGATGAAAGAACAAAACGTAGTACTGGTATTATGGGTCAGGCCAGCCAACGCACGATAGAAAGAACAAAACATAGTGCTGGTATTATGGGTCAGGCCAGCCAACGCAAGAGGGAAAGAACAAAACATAGTGCTGGTATTATGGGTCAGGCCAGCCAACGCACGATGAAAGAACAAAACATAGTGCTGGTATTATGGGTCAGGCCAGCCAACGCACGATAGAAAGAACAAAACATAGTGCTGGTATTATGGGTCAGGCCAGCCAACGCAAGATAGAAAGAACAAAACATAGTGCTGGTATTATGGGTCAGGCCAGCCAACGCAAGAGGGAAAGAACAAAACATAATGCTGGTATTATGGGTCAGGCCAGCCAACGCAAGAGGGAAAGAACAAAACGTAGTGCTGGTATTATGGGTCATATGTTTTGAACCGTAAGGGATAGAATCAGTCATTTTCTCTGATGAAAAGAGGGAGACGTGGCTACAGAACCTGGCTGTGAACTATAGTGGGGAAAGTGGGAGGGTTGAGCAAGACTATAAATTCAAAGACGACCTACTTTTCTATGCTGAAGGGAGAGAAAAACACGTAGCTAGACTGTTGTTTTACTATTAAACTCAATGCTGCTATTGTTTTTAATTTCCGAAAGCAACTTATGTTTCTTAACCTGGCAAAGGGTTGCTAACTAGAAGGGTGGTGGTGACTGGTTAGCTACGGGGAAGCAAGAGAGTGGCCTGCCTCATTGTGTGTCTCCGGAGCAGAGCCTGTCTGCCTGTCTCGTTTTAGTCAACTGAAATGAAAAATCATTTTCGTTTAGTCATAGTTTGATCTGTGTCTACTTAGTCAGTTATAGTGTTGTCAATTGCCACTGAGAAATAAGGAGTTTAATTCATATTTTATTCGCTATTTTTGTTGACGTAATTAACACAGAGGGGCTCTAGGTCAGTTCAGTAAATGACAGTAGGAGAGAGTTCTACCGATTCTACACAGCGTGAAGGCAGAAAGTACACAGCATGAAGACAGAAGGTACACAGCGTGAAGGCAGAAAGTACACAGCGTGAAGGCAGAAGGTACACAGCGTGAAGGCAGAAAGTACACAGAGTGAAGACAAGGTACACAGCGTGAAGGCAGAAAGTACACAACCTGAAGGCAGAAGGTACACAGCGTGAAGGCAGAAAGTACACAACCTGAAGGCAGAAGGTACACAGCGTGAAGGCAGAAAGTACACAACCTGAAGGCAGAAGGTACACAGCGTGAAGGCAGAAAGTACACAGCGTGAAGGCAGAAGGTACACAGCTTGAAGGCAGAAAGTACACAGCGTGAAGGCAGAAAGTACACAGCGTGAAGGCAGAAAGTACACAGCGTGAAGGCAGAAAGTACACAGCGTGAAGGCAGAAGGTACACAGCGTGAAGGCAGAAAGTACACAGCGTGAAGGCAGAAAGTACACAGCGTGAAGGCAGAAGGTACACAGCTTGAAGGCAGAAAGTACACAGCGTGAAGGCAGAAAGTACACAGCGTGAAGGCAGAAGGTACACAGCGTGAAGGCAGAAGGTACACAGCGTGAAGGCAGAAAGTACACAGAGCAAGTCTTTGAATAACACCAGTCATCTAGATTCATTAGATCATTTGTTTCGGTACAGTCCATAAGTAGCTTGTTTTTGGTCACAGGTCCAGGAATGGCTAAAGAATTGCAATATTTACCTGGAGCTAACTCTGCAGGTAGCACTACTGGGCGATCTGAAAAGTCACAGTCAATCGATCAATAATATAATAATATCTTTTGCAAAAATATTTTTTTCCAATAGTGCTGGTATTATGGGTCAGGCCAGCCAACGCACGATAGAAAGAACAAAACATAGTGCTGGTATTATGGGTCAGGCCAGCCAACGCAAGAGAGAAAGAACAAAACATAGTGCTGGTATTATGGGTCAGGCCAGCCAACGCACGATAGAAAGAACAAAACATAGTGCTGGTATTATGGGTCAGGCCAGCCAACGCACGATAGAAAGAACAAAACATAGTGCTGGTATTATGGGTCAGGCCAGCCAACGCACGATAGAAAGAACAAAACATAGCTCTGGTATTATGGGTCAGGCCAGCCAACGCACGATAGAAAGAACAAAACATAGTGCTGGTATTATGGGTCAGGCCAGCCAACGCACGATGAAAGAACAAAACATAGTGCTGGTATTATGGGTCAGGCCAGCCAACGCAAGAGGGAAAGAACAAAACATAGTGCTGGTATTATGGGTCAGGCCAGCCAACGCAAGAGAGAAAGAACAAAACATAGTGCTGGTATTATGGGTCAGGCCAGCCAACGCAAGAGGGAAAGAACAAAACATAGTACTGGTATTATGGGTCAGGCCAGCCAACGCAAGAGAGAAAGAACAAAACATAGTGCTGGTATTATGGGTCAGGCCAGCCAACGCACGATGAAAGAACAAAACGTAGTGCTGGTATTATGGGTCAGGCCAGCCAACGCAAGAGGGAAAGAACAAAACATAGTGCTGGTATTATGGGTCAGGCCAGCCAACGCACGATAGAAAGAACAAAACATAGTGCTGGTATTATGGGTCAGGCCAGCCAACGCACGATAGAAAGAACAAAACATAGTGCTGGTATTATGGGTCAGGCCAGCCAACGCACGATAGAAAGAACAAAACATAGTGCTGGTATTATGGGTCAGGCCAGCCAACGCACGATAGAAAGAACAAAACATAATATCTTTTGCAAAAATATTTTTTTCCAATTTACAATCTGTAGAAATAATGAGAATATAAAGGTAGGGTAGTAAAGGAAATATATATTTTTTAAAGATATGTGTATGTATGTATGTATGTATGTATGTGTGTATGTATATATGTATATACAGTATATATACATATATTTATATATATTTGCAAAAAAATATATGAGGGATTGGAAGTGATGCAGACAATTACATTGATGGAAGCTACAATCTATCTGCAATATAAAGCTGATCTACCTCCTTAAAAAAAAGACTAATAATAATAATATATATATAATATAAAAACACCAGTCATCTACAGTCAAGTGTCTTTACTTGGAGGTGAATATCTCCCTGGACCATCCCGATGCCTCTCTGATCATGTGACAGACAGGAGAGCGACACCTGGGCTATTGAAGGGGACAGGTGTCATATCTGGTAAGAGCTGACACACGACCACAAACGCCTTCGACGTTGGGATGAAATTACCTGCATCCCCCATGTCTGAGAAGAGTGACGTCTTGATATGTGACAAGAGGTTTGACGGAGGCTTGAGGAAAGAGCCGAGCACCTGATATTGACATTACCCGTTGAAAGCCCCGTAGGCAAAATATTCAGAGAGAAACTGTGTAATAACCCAGTGCTATGGTTCCCACAGCTCAACCCACAAGGAAAAGCAATTGCTGTAATTGAAAGAAATAAACTCTGGTTAAAAAAATAAATAAACATTTAAATGGTTTTCTCTATAGCCTAACTGGGTTATCGCCCACCTCACTTTGAAACCTTCAAATACATTATTCAAATCAGAAGAGGAGGGGAGTCATTTGCATATTATATAAAAGTTAGTTTGATATTGTAAATAAAAAAATGGATACAGTAATCTAGAAGATTTGGCTTTAATCTCTTTGTAGTTCTTCCTGAACCTGGAGAACGTGAGAGGAGGAGGAGGAGGAAGAGGCAGGAGGAGGAAGAGGAGGAGGAAGGAGGAGAAAGAGGAGCGGGCAGGAAGAGGAGGAGGCAAGAGGAGGGTAGAAGGAGGAAGAGGAGGGGGCAGGAGGAGGAGGAGGAAGAGGAGGGGGCAGGAGGAGGAAGAGGAGGGCAGGAGGAGGAGGAAGAGAAGGGCAGGAGGAGAAGGCAGGAGGAGGGGAGGATGGAGGCAGTAGGAGGAAGAGGAGGAGGGCAGGAGGAGGAAGAGGAGACAGGAGGAGGAGGAGGGGAGGATGGAGGGATGAAGAAATCACAGGAAAAGGTTTATACCTTAGTGCTGCTTTTGATACCTTCGATCACCACATTATTTTGGAGAGACTGGAAACCCAAATTGGTCTACATGGACAAGTTCTGGCGTGGTTTAGACCTTATCTTTCGGAAAGATATCAGTTTGTCTCTGTGGATGGTTTGCCCTCTGACAAATCAACTGTAAATTTCGGTGTTCCTCATGGCTCCGTTTTAGGACCACTATTGTTTTCACTATATATTTTACCTCTTGGTGATGTCATTCGGAAACATAATGTAAACTTTCACTGCTATGCGGATGACACACAGCTGTACATTTCGATGAAACATGGTGAAGCCCCAAAATTGCCCTCCCTGGAAGCCTGTGTTTCAGACATAAGGAAGTGGGTGGCTGAAAATGTTCTACTTTTAAACTCAGACAAAACAGAGATGCTTGTTCTAGGTCCCAAGAAACAAAGAGATCTTCTGTTGAATCTGACAATTAATCATGATGGTTGTACAGTCGTCTCAAATAAAACTTTGAAGGACCTTGGCGTTACTCTGGACCCTGATCTCTCTTTTGACGAACATATCAAGACTGTTTCAAGGACAGCTTTTTTCCATCTACGTAACATTGCAAAAATCAGAAACTTTCTGTACAAAAATGATGCAGAAAAATTCATCCATGCTTTTGTCACTTCTAGGTTAGCCTTTTCTCAATAGGGGGTGCTGTTTTCACTTTGTAAAAATTTCGTTCCCAAATTAAACTGCCTCGTACTCAATTCTTGCTCGTACAATATGCATATTACTATTGGATAGAAAACACTCTCTAGTTTCTAAAACCGTTTGAATTATATCTGTGAGTAAAACAGAACTCAAGTTGGAGCAATTTTCCTGTGAGGAAGTGAGAAATCTGAAATAAGGCAGGCTGTTCTGGGGTCAGTTTATTAATTTGCATGTCTTCTATTGGTCGAGATGCACTGCATACGCCTTCCCCTAGATGTCAGCAAATAGTGAGAATTGGAATGGAGTTGCTAGGCAGATCTGAGGCCATATAAATGGGCTGGGAACGTGGGGTCCAGTCTTTTCATCTTTCGCCATGACGCAAGACAGACCTCAGGATGGCGTTCTGGAAAGCTGTAAAACATTTTAAAAATCAGAAATGATGGTTGGATTCACAAGATGTGTATCTTTCATCTGGTGTCTTGGACTTGTGATTTAATGATATTTAGATGCTAGTATTTACTTGTGACACTATGCTAGGCTATGCTAGTCAGCTTTTTTACTGATGGGGGTGCTCCCGGATCCGGGATTGTGATGAAGTAGAAGTTAAATTACTGCAATGCTCTACTTTCCGGCTACCCGGATAAAGCACTAAATTAACTTAGTGCTAGTTAGTGCTAAACACGGCTGCTAGAATCTTGACTAGAACCCCAAAAATGTATCATATTACTCAAGTGCTAGCCTCAATACACTGGCTTCCCATTAAGGCAAGGGCTGATTTCAAGTTTTTTCTGCTAACCTACAAAGCATTACATGGGCTTGCTCCTACCTCTCTTTCCGATTTGGTCCTGCCGTACATACCTACACGTACGCTACGGTCACAAGACGCAGGCCTCCTTACTGTCCCTAGAATTTCTAAGCATACAGCTGGAGGCAGGGCTTTCTCCTATAGAGCAACATTTTTATGGAATGGTCTGCCTACCCATGTGAGAGACGCAGACTCGGTCTCAACCTCTTCAGTAGGTCCTATGATTGAGTGTAGTCTGGCTCAGGAGTGTGAAAGTGAACGGAAAGGCACTGGAGCAACGAACCGCCCTTGCTGGCCAGTTCCCCTCTCTCCACTGGGATTCTCTGCCTCTAACCCTATTACAGGGGCTGAGTCACTGGCTTACTGGTGCTCTTCCATGCCGTCCCTGGGAGAGGTGCATCACTTGAGTGGGTTGAGTCACTGACGTGATCTCCTTGTCCGGGTTGGCGCCCCCCCCTTGGGTTGTGCCGTGGCGGAGATCTTTGTGGGCTATGCTCCGCCTTGTCTCAGGATGGTAAGTTGGTGGTTGAAGATATCCCTCTAGTGGTGTGGGGGCTGTGCTTTGACAAAGTGGGTGGGGTTATATCCTGCCTGTTTGGCCCTGTCCTGGGGTATCGTCGGACGGGGTCACAGTGTCTCCCGACCCCTCCTGTCTCAAGCCTCCAGTATTTATTTTTATTTCATTTTTTTTATTTCACCTTTATTTAACCAGGTAGGCTAGTTGAGAACAAGTTCTCATTTACAACTGTGACCTGGCCAAGATAAAGCATAGCAATTCGACACATACAACTACACAGAGTTACACATGGAATAAACAAAACATACAGTCAATAATACAGTAGAAAAATAAGTCTATATACAATGTGAGCAAATGAGGTGAGATAAGGGAGGTAAAGGCAAAAAAAGGCCATGGTGGCGAGGTAAATACAATATAGCAAGTAAAACACTGGAATGGTAGATTTGCAGTGGAAGAATGTGCAAAGTAGAAATATAAATAATGGGGTGCAAAGGAGCAAAATAAATAAATACAGTAGGGGAAGAGGTAGTTGTTTGGGCTAAATTATAGATGGGCTATGTACAGGTGCAGTAATCTGTGAGCTGCTCTGACAGCTGGTGCTTAAAGCTAGTGAGGGAGATAAGTGTTTCCAGCTTCAGAGATTTTTGCAGTTCGTTCCAGTCATTGGCAGCAGAGAACTGTAAGGAAAGACGACCAAATTGGCTTTGGGAGTGACCAGTGAGATATACCTGCTGGAGCGCGTGCTACGGGTGGGTGCTGCTATGGTGACCAGTGAGCTGAGATAAGGCGGTGCTTTACCTAGCAGAGACTTGTAGATAACCTGTAGCCAGTGGGTTTGGCGACGAGTTTGAAGTGAGGGCCAACCAACGGGAGCATACAGGTCGCAATGGTGGGTAGTGTATGGGGCTTTGGTGACAAAACGGATGGCACTGTGATAGACTGCATCCAGTTTGTTGAGTAGAGTGTTGGAGGCTATTTTATAGATGACATCAGGATCGGTAGGATGGTCAGTTTTACGAGGGTATGTTTGGCAGCATGAGTAAAGGATGCTTTGTTGCGATATAGGAAGCCGATTCTAGATTTAATTTTGGATTGGAGATGCTTATTGTGAGTCTGGAAGGAGAGTTTACAGTCTAACCAGACACCTAGGTTTTTTGTAGTTGTCCACGTATTCTAAGTCAGAGCCGTCCAGAGTAGTGATGCTGGACGGGCGAGCAGGTGCGGGCAGTGATCGGTTGAAGAGCATGCATTTAGTTTTACTTGCGTTTAAGAGCTGTTGGAGGCCACGGAAGGAGAGTTGTATGGCATTGAAGCTTGTCTGGAGGTTAGTTAACACAGTGTCCAAAGAGGGGCCAGAAGTATACAGAATGGTGTCGTCTGCGTAGAGGTGTATCAGAGAATCACCAGCAGCAAGAGCAACATCATTAATGTATACAGAGAAGAGAGTCGGCCCGAGGATTGAACCCTGTGGCACCGCCATAGAGACTGCCAGAGGTCCGGACAACAGGCCCTCCGATTTGACACACTGAACTCTATCAGAGAAGTAGTTGGTAAACCAGGCGAGGCAATCATTTGAGAAACCAAGGCTGTCGAGTCTGCCAAGAAGAATGTGGTGATTGACAGAGTTGAAAGCCTTGGCCAGGTTGATGAATACAGCTGCGCAGTAATGTCTCTTATCGATGGCGGTTATGATGTCGTTTAGGACCTTGAGCGTGGCTGAGGTGCACCCATGACCAGCTCTGAAACCAGATTGCATAGCGGAGAAGGTACAGTGGGATTCGAAATGGTCGGTAATCTGTTTGTTAACTTGGCTTTCAAAGACCTTAGAAAGACAGGGTAGGATAGATATAGGTCTGTAGCAGTTTGGGTCTAGAGTGTCACCCCCTTTGAAGAGGGGGATGACCGCGGCAGCTTTCCAATCTTTGGGAATCTCAGACGATACGAAAGAGAGGTTGAACAGGCTAGTAATATGGGTTGCAACAATTTTGGCAGATCATTTTAGAAAGAGAGGGTCCAGATTGTCTAGCCCGGCTGATTTGTAGGGGTCCAGATTTTGCAGCTCTTTCAGAACATCAGCTATCTGGATTTGGGTGAAGGAGAAATGGTGGGGGCTTTGGCAGGTTGCTGTGGAGGGTGCCGGGCAGTTGACTGGGGTAGGGGTAGCCAGGTGGAAAGCATGGCCAGCCGTTTCTGTTTGAAAAAGCTAGCCTTGGCTTTCCTAACTGCCTGTGTATATTTGTTCCTAACTTCCCTGAAAAGTTGCATATCACGGGGGCTATTTGATGCTAATGCAGAACGCCACAGGATGTTTTTGTGCTGGTCAAGGGCGGACAGGTCTGGAGTGAACCAAGGACTATATCTATTCCTAGTTCTACATTTTTTGAATGGGGCATGCTTATTTAAGATGGTGAGGAAGGCACTTTTAAAGAATAGCCAGGCATCATCTACTGACGGGATGAGGTCAATGTCATTCCAGGATACCCCGGCCAGGTCGATTAGAAAGGCCTGCTCGCAGAAGTGTTTTAGGGAGCGTTTGACAGTGATGAGGGGTGGTCGTTTGGTCGCAGACCCATTACGGTTGCAGGCAATGAGGCAGTGATCGCTGAGATCTTGACTGAAAACAGCAGAGGTGTATTTGGAGGGCGAGTTAGTTAGGATGATATCTATGAGGGTGCGGATTTTTATGAGGGTTTACGGATTTGGAGTTGTGCCTTGTAGGTTCATTGATAATTTGTGTGAGATTGAGGGCATCAAGCTTAGATTGTGCTTCACTAGTTTATGTGTCGGGGGGCTAGGGTCAGTCTGTTATATCTGGAGTACTTCTCCTGTCTTATCCGGTGTCCTGTGTGAATTTAAGTATGCTCTCTCTAATTCTCTCTTTCTCTCTTTCTTTCTTTCTCTCTCTCGGAGGACCTGAGCCTTAGGACCATGCCTCAGGACTACCTGGCATGATAACTCCTTGCTGTCCCCAGTCCACCTGGCCATGCTGCTGCTCCAGTTTCAACTGTTCTGCCTGCGGCTATGGAACCCTGACCTGTTCACCGGACGTGCTACCTGTCCCAGACCTGCTGTTTTCAACTCTCTAGAGACAGCAGGAGTGGTAGAGATACTCTCAATGATCGGCTATGAAAAGCCAACTGACATTTACTCCTGAGGAGCTGACCTGTTGCACCCTCAACAACCACTGTGATTATTATTATTTGACCATGCTGGTCATCTATGAACATTTGAACATCTTGGCCATGTTCTGTTATAATCTCCACCCGGCACAGCCAGAAGAGGACTGGCCAGCCCTCATAGCCTGGTCCCTCTCTAGGTTTCTTCCTAGGTTCTGGCCTTTCTAGGGAGTTTTTCCTAGCCACCGTGCTTCTACACCTGCATTGCTTGCTGTTTGGTGTTTTGAGATGGGTTTCTGTACAGCACTTTGTGACATCAGCTGATGTAAGAAGGGCTTTATAAATAAATGTGATTGATTGATTCCTAATCATTCTTCTCCTTTTTTAAATTAATAGATTATTTACACATGCACACTCCCTGTCACTCTCTTTCAAAGCATCTGATTAATGCTCTGACCCTTCTCTTTAATTCCTAGATTATTTACACATGCACACCCTTTGTCACTCTCTTTCAAAGCATCTGATTAATGCTCTGACCCTTCTCTTTAAATCCTAGATTATTTACACATGCACACCGCCCGCACATTTTCCTGACAAGACGAAAAAGGGGAAGGGGGGTTTGGGAATGGGAGAAAAGGGAGAAAGGGAGGGAGAGAGGTTGGGGGGGTTGGGAAAGAAAGTATTTGAGTCTGTTCTATGTTGTGTATAAGTGCCTTCCATGTAGGCGGAGAGAGTGTGTCTGTCTGTGTGTGTGTCAGAGCCAGTACAAGTATTTGTGCATATCCTATGTGTACATGTCGAGGAGAGGAGGGAGGTTGTGTTCAGCATGTCTGAATGTTGACCGCCCGCCCACCATTGTTTTTCTCCATATTGGGAGAATACCAAGACTTAAACCATAGACAGACCGGGACTAAAACAATAAACCCAGACTAAAACAACAGACCCAGACTAAAACCCCAGACAGACCCAGACTAAAACAATAGACCCAGACTAAAACCACAGACAGACCCAGACTAAAACAATAGACTCAGACTAAAACAATAGACCCAGACTAAAACCACAGACAGACCCAGACTAAAACAATAGATCCAGACTAAAACCACAGACAGACCGGGACTAAAACAATAAACCCAGACTAAAACCCCAGACAGACCCAGACTAAAACAATAGACCCAGACTAAAACCACAGACAGACTGGGACTAAAACAATAAACCCAGACTAAAACAACAGACCCAGACTAAAACCCCAGACAGACCCAGACTAAAACAATAGACCCAGACTAAAACCACAGACAGACCCAGACTAAAACAATAGACTCAGACTAAAACAATAGACCCAGACTAAAACCACAGACAGACCCAGACTAAAACAATAGATCCAGACTAAAAGAAGAGACAGACCCAGACTGAAACAATAAACCCAGACTAAATCACTAGACCCAGACTGAAACAATAGACCCAGACTAAAACAATAGACCCAGACTAAAACAATAGACCCAGACTAAAACCATAAACAGACCCAGACTAAAACAACAGACCCAGACTAAAACAATAGGCTCAGACTAAAACAATAGACCCAGACTAAAACCACAGACAGACCCAGACTAAAACAAGAGACCCAGACTAAAACAAGCGACAGACCCAGACTGAAACAATAAACTCAGACTAAATCAATAGACCCAGACTAAAACAATAGACTCAGACTAAAACAATAGACCCAGACTAAATCAATAGACCCAAACTAAAACAATAGACTCAGACTAAAACCATAGACCCAGACTAAAACCACAGACAGACCCAGACTAAAACAATAGACCCAGACTAAAACAATAGACCCAGACAAAAACAATAGACCCAGACTAAAATCATAAACAGACCCAGACTAAAACAATAGACCCAGACTAAAAAAATAGACAGACCCAGACTAAAACAACAGACCCAGACTAAAACCATAGACATACCCAGACTAAAACAATAGACCCAGACTAAAACCACAGACAGACCGGGACTAAAACCACAGACAGACCCAGACTGAAACAATAAACCCAGACTAAATCAATAGACCCAGACTAAAACAATAGACTCAGACTAAAACAATAGACTCAGACTAAAACAATAGACCCAGACTAAATAAATAGAACCAGACTAAAACAATAGACTCAGACTAAAACAATAGACCCAGACTAAAACAATAAACCCAGACCTAAACAATAGACAGACCCAGACTAAAATAAAAGACTCAGACTAAAACAATAGAACCAGACTAAAACAATAGACACAGAATAAAACAATAGACAGACCCAGAATAAAACAATAGACAGACCCAGACTAAAACAATAGACAGACCCAGACTAAAACAATAGAACCAGACTAAAACCAGACTAAAACAATAGACCCAGACTAAAATAATAGAAGCTTTCGGTTACTGTCAGAACACTCTTAACCTGCCGTAAGTGTGTTAGTTCTAAATTGTATGGCAATGAGGACACTGTAAGGGTGTGAGTTCTACATCGTATGGCTATGAGGACACTGTAAGGCTGTGAGTTCTACATCGTATGGCTATGAGGACACTGTAAGGGTGTGAGTTCTACATCGTATGGCTATGAGGACACTGTAAGGCTGTGAGTTCTACATCGTATGGCTATGAGGACACTGTAAGGGTGTGAGTTCTACATCATATGGCTATGAGGACACTGTAAGTGTGTGAGTTCTACATCGTATGGCTATGAGGACACTGTAAGGGTGTGAGTTCTACATCGTATGGCTATCAGGACACTGTAAGGGTGGGAGTTCTACATTGTATGGCTATGAAGACACTGTACGGGTGGGAGTTCTACATTGTATGGCTATGAGGACACTGTAAGGGTGTGAGTTCTACATTGTATGGCTATGAGGACACTGTAAGTGTGTGAGTTCTACATCATATGGCTATGAGGACACTGTAAGGGTGGGAGTTCTACATCGTATGGCTATGAGGACACAGTAAGGGTGTGAGTTCTACATCGTATGGCTATGAGGACACTGTAAGTGTGTGAGTTCTACATCGTATGGCTATGAGGACAGTGTAAGTGTGTGAGTTCTACATCGTATGGCTATGAGGACACTGTAAGGGTGTGAGTTCTACATCGTATGGCTATCAGGACACTAAGGGTGGTATGATTTTCCATGATGTCTCTCGCAGTTGAAAAGAGACAATAAAAATACTTTAGATTTCCATGGATATCAAGGAACCTCGTCCATCTACAGGTGATACCTCCCTTACTCCTCCATCTGCAGGTGATACCTCCCTTACCCCTCCATCTACAGGTGATACCTCCCTTACTCCTCCATCTACAGGTGATACTTCCCTTACTCCTCCATCTACAGGTGATACCTCCCTTACTCCTCCATCTGCAGGTGATACCTCCCTTACCCCTCCATCTACAGGTGATACCTCCCTTACACCTCCATCTGCAGGTGATACCTCCCTTACTCCTCCATCTGCAGGTGATACCTCCCTTACTCCTCCATCTACAGGTGATACCTCCCTTACTCCTCCATCTACAGGTGATACCTCCCTTATCCCTCCATCTACAGGTGATACCTCCCTTACCCCTCCATCTGCAGGTGATACCTCCCTTACCCCTGCATCTACAGGTGATACCTCCCTTACCCCTCCATCTGCAGGTGATACCTCCCTTACTCCTCCATCTACAGGTGATACCTCCCTTACCCCTCCATCTACAGGTGATACCTCCCTTACCCCTCCATCTGCAGGTGATACCTCCCTTATCCCTCCATCTGCAGGTGATACCTCCCTTATCCCTCCATCTGCAGGTGATACCTCCCTTATCCCTCCATCTGCAGGTGATACCTCCCTTACTCCTCCATCTACAGGTGATACCTCCCTTACCCCTCCATCTACAGGTGATACCTCCCTTACCCCTCCATCTACAGGTGATACCTCCCTTACCCCTCCATCTGCAGGTGATACCTCCCTTACCCCTCCATCTACAGGTGATACCTCCCTTACCCCTCCATCTACAGGTGATACCTCCCTTATCCATCCATCTGCAGGTGATACCTCCCTTACTCCTCCATCTACAGGTGATACCTCCCTTACCCCTGTATCTACAGGTGATACCTCCCTTACCCCTCCATCTGCAGGTGATACCTCCCTTACCCCTCCATCTGCAGGTGATACCTCCCTTACTCCTCCATCTGGTATCACCTGCAGATGGAGGGATAAGGGAGGTATCACCTGCAGATGGAGGAGTAAGGGAGGTATCACCTGCAGATGGAGGAGTAAGGGAGGTATCACCTGTAGATGGAGGGGTAAGGGAGGTATCACCTGTAGATGGAGGAGTAAGGGAGGTATCACCTGTAGATGGAGGGGTAAGGGAGGTATTACCTGCAGACGGAGGGGTAAGGGAGGTATCACCTGTAGATGGAGGAGTAAGGGAGGATTCACCTGTAGATGGAGGAGTAAGGGAGGTATCACCTGTAGATGGAGGAGTAAGGGAGGTATCACCTGCAGATGGAGGAGTAAGGGAGGTATCACCTGCAGATGGAGGTGTAAGGGAGGTATCACCTGTAGATGGAGGGGTAAGGGAGGTATCACCTGCAGATGGAGGAGTAAGGGAGGTATCACCTGTAGATGGAGGAGTAAGGGAAGTATCACCTGTAGATGGAGGAGTAAGGGAGGTATCACCTGCAGATGGAGGAGTAAGGGAGGTATCACCTGCAGATGGAGGTGTAAGGGAGGTATCACCTGTAGATGGAGGGGTAAGGGAGGTATCACCTGCAGATGGAGGAGTAAGGGAGGTATCACCTGTAGATGGAGGAGTAAGGGAGGTATCACCTGTAGATGGAGGAGTAAGGGAGGTATCACCTGTAGATGGAGGAGTAAGGGAGGTATCACCTGCAGATGGAGGAGTAAGGGAGGTATCACCTGCAGATGGAGGTGTAAGGGAGGTATCACCTGTAGATGGAGGGGTAAGGGAGGTATCACCTGCAGATGGAGGAGTAAGGGAGGTATCACCTGCAGATGGAGGTGTAAGGGAGGTATCACCTGCAGATGGAGGAGTAAGGGAGGATTCACCTGTAGATGGAGGAGTAAGGGAGGTATCACCTGCAGATGGAGGAGTAAGGGAGGTATCACCTGCAGATGGAGGAGTAAGGGAGGATTCACCTGCAGATGGAGGAGTAAGGGAGGTATCACCTGCAGATGGAGGAGTAAGGGAGGATTCACCTGTAGATGGAGGAGTAAGGGAGGTATCACCTGTAGATGGAGGAGTAAGGGAGGTATCACCTGCAGATGGAGGAGTAAGGGAGGTATCACCTGCAGATGGAGGTGTAAGGGAGGTATCACCTGTAGATGGAGGGGTAAGGGAGGTATCACCTGCAGATGGAGGAGTAAGGGAGGTATCACCTGTAGATGGAGGAGTAAGGGAAGTATCACCTGCTGATAGAGGAGTAAGGGAGGTATCACCTGTAGATGCAGGGGTAAGGGAGGTATCACCTGTAGATGGAGGAGTAAGGGAGGTATCACCTGTAGATGGAGGGATAAGGGAGGTATCACCTGTAGATGGAGGAGTAAGGGAGGTATCACCTGTAGATGGAGGGGTAAGGGAGGTATCACCTGTAGATGGAGGAGTAAGGGAGGTATCACATGTAGATGGAGGGGTAAGGGAGGTATCACCTGTAGATGGAGGGGTAAGGGAGATATCACCTGTAGATGGAGGAGTAAGGGAGGTATCACCTGCAGATGGAGGGGTAAGGGAGGTATCACCTGTAGATGGAGGAGTAAGGGAGGTATCACCTGTAGATGGAGGGGTAAGGGAGGTATCACCTGTAGATGGAGGAGTAAGGGAGGTATCACCTGTAGATGGAGGAGTAAGGGAGGTATCACCTGCTGATAGAGGAGTAAGGGAGGTATCACCTGTAGATGGAGGAGTAAGGGAGGTATCACCTGTAGATGGAGGAGTAAGGGAGGTATCACCTGTAGATGGAGGGGTAAGGGAGGTATCACCTGTAGATGGAGGAGTAAGGGAGGTATCACATGTAGATGGAGGGGTAAGGGAGGTATCACCTGTAGATGGAGGGGTAAGGGAGATATCTCCTGTAGATGGAGGAGTAAGGGAGGTATCACCTGCAGATGGAGGGGTAAGGGAGGTATCACCTGTAGATGGAGGAGTAAGGGAGGTATCACCTGTAGATGGAGGGGTAAGGGAGGTATCACCTGTAGATGGAGGAGTAAGGGAGGTATCACCTGTAGATGGAGGGGTAAGGGAGGTATCACCTGTAGATGGAGGAGTAAGGGAGGTATCACCTGCTGATAGAGGAGTAAGGGAGGTATCACCTGTAGATGGAGGAGTAAGGGAGGTATCACCTGTAGATGGAGGGATAAGGGAGGTATCACCTGCAGATGGAGGAGTAAGGGAGGTATCACCTGTAGATGGAGGAGTAAGGGAGGTATCACCTGTAGATGGAGGAGTAAGGGAGGTATCACCTGTAGATGGAGGGGTAAGGGAGGTATCACCTGTAGATGGAGGAGTAAGGGAGGTATCACCTGTAGATGGAGGAGTAAGGGAGGTATCACCTGTAGATGGAGGAGTAAGGGAGGTATCACCTGCTGATAGAGGAGTAAGGGAGGTATCACCTGTAGATGGAGGAGTAAGGGAGGTATCACCTGTAGATGGAGGGATAAGGGAGGTATCACCTGCAGATGGAGGAGATGCCTTAAATTACCACGTGATGAATCCCCACCTCAGAAGGTGAAGTTGTTCCCTATGAAAAAATATTGCCGTCAGCTTTAATGGCGCAGTAAAAACCCTATGCGGAAGTGTTATATTCTCCCACCTCTAACCAGTTCCTTTACTGATTCAACATGGAAACATGGCATTGTGCTGATGTCACACCAGTAAGTTCATCTGTATTTATTTTTGTTTTGTTGTATTAAGGTACAGTAGGAGATCAATCTAATTAAGACTACAATCTACACAGAAATTGCATTCATACTAATGATTGGATATTCTCCTAATTTAGCTATAATATTGAGTATGAAGTATTACACATTATTTTGAGAAAAGCAAAAAAAAAAAAAATATGTAATTTGTGTAAAACTGCAATTCTGTCATTGATCAGGATTCAGGAGTCAGGACAGTTTTATGTGGGGCCGATCCATCCAGGTAGTGTTTCTCCAAATTACTCCAGAGGATACTCCAGAGGTTACCCCAGAGATTACTCCAGAGGTTACTCCAGAGGTTACTCTAGAGATTTCTCCAGAGATTACTCCAGAGATTACTCCAGAGGTTATTCCAGAGATTACTCCAGAGATTACTCTAGAGATTACTCTAGAGATTACTCCAGAGATTACTCCAGAGGTTAATCCAGATATTACTCCAGAGGTTACTCCAGATATTACTCTAGAGATTACTCCAGAGGTTACTCCAAAGATTACTCCAGGGGTTACTCCAGAGATTACTCCAGAGGTTATTCTAGAGATTACTCCAGAGGTTACTCCAAAGATTACTCCAGAGATTACTCCAGAGGTTATTCCAGAGATTACTCCAGAGGTTACTCCAAAGATTACTCCAGAGGTTACTCCAAAGATTACTCCAGAGATTACTCCAGAGGTTACTCCAAAGATTACTCCAGAGATTACTCCAGAGGTTATTCCAGAGATTACTCCAGAGGTTATTCCAGAGGTTACTCCAGAGATTACTCCAGAGGTTATTCCAGAGGTTACTCCAGAGATTACTCGAGGTTACTCTAGAGATTACTCCAGAGATTACTCTAGAGATTACTCCAGAGATTACTCTAGAGATTACTCCAGAGGTTACTCCAGAGATTACTCCAGAGGTTACTCTAGAGATTACTCCAGAGATTATTCTAGAGATTACTCCAGATATTACTCTAGAGACAGTAGTAAGAAGTGAAACATACTAGTCTTCTCAAAAAACATGGCACAGTGCATTCGGGAAAGTATTTAGACCCCTTGACTTTTTCCACATTTTGTTATGTGACGGACATTCTGAAATGGATTCAATTGTTTTTATTTTCGCTTATCAATCTACACACAATACCCCATAATGACAAAGCAAAACAGGTTTTTAAAGAAAAAAATATGATTTATCATAATTACATAAGTATTCAGACCCTTTACTCACTACTTTGTTCAAGCACATTTGGCAACAATTACAGCCTTGAGTCTTCTTGGGTATGACGCTACAAGCTTGGCACACCTGTATTTGGGGAGTTTATCCCATTTTCCTCTGCAGATGCTTCAAGCTCTGTTAAGTTGGATGGGGAGCGTTGCTGCACAGCAATATTCAGGTCTCTCCAGAGATGTTCAATTGGGTTCAAGTTCGGGCTCTGGCTGGGCCACTCAATTACATGCAGGGACTTGTCCCGAAGCCACTCCTGCATTGTCTTGGCTGTGTGCTTAGGGTCGTTGTCCTGTTGGAAGGTGAACCTTTGCTCCAGTCTGAGGTCCTGAGCGCTCTGGAGTAGGTTTTCATCAAAGGTCTCTCTGTACCAATGATCATCTCCCTATCTCCCCCCCTGCCCTGGGCATTGGTGACAGCAATCGCCATGCCGATCCCACAACATGTACTTCCACTGGGCCGGACCAAGTGAGGGAAAGGGGGGAGAGTGGGTAGTTTAGTTGTGAGGGGGATCTCAGCACTGAGGAGATGTGGTAAAATGCACAGTCTCTCTTTCTCTCTCAAACAGGAACACAATCCAAACTAATACAGTAATTTTGCAGCCGGGCCTGCTGAACAGTAACGTAACCTCGGGCCAAGAGGAGGCTGCCACATGAGATGAGATTAAGAGGTTTATGTGTATTGGCTGCGTGGAGCAGTATGGATTAGCAGTTACGGTCCCCACAATGTGCTGATGACCAGGTAGTGAACTTAGTAAATGGAATACAATATTACCACTGTGTCTCTATGAAAGGAAATGAGACGGATGAGTGAAGCACAGCAGCATGGTATGACTGCCTGACCGGGAGACTTGGTGCTGACTGACTGATTGCTAGAGGGCCTAACTGTACATTATCCAGAGCAGAACACTGCTAAGATCTGTCTCTGAGGTCTGAACTGAACACTCACTGATTGTTAAGGGCCTGAATTTTAATTTTTTTATTTAACTAGGCAAGTCAGTTAAGAACAAATTCTTATTTACAATGACAGCCTAGGAACAGTGGGTTACCTGGGGCAGAACGACAGATTTTTACCTTGTCAGCTCGGGGATTCGATCTAGCAACCTTTCGGTTACTGGTCCGATGCGCTAACCACTAGGCTACCTGTCGCCCTAGTAAATAAGTTCAAATCAAATCAAATGTTATGCGCCGAATACAACAGGTGTAGACCTTACAGTGAAATGCTTACTTACGAGCCCCTAACCGACAGTGCAGTTTCAAAAAATACGGACAAGAATAAGAGATAAAAGTAACAAGTATTTAAAGAGGAGCAGTAAAAAAATATATTTAGACTTTTAGACTTGGCGCTCCGGTACCGCTTGCCGTGTGGTAGCAGCGAGAACAGTCTATGACTAGGGTGGCTGGAGTCTTTGAACATTTTTAGGGCCTTTCTCTGACACTGCCTGGTGTAGAGGTCCTGGATGGCAGGAAGCTTGGCCCCAGTGATGTACTGGGCCGTTCGCACTACCCTCTGTAGTGCCTTGCGGTCGGAGGCCGAGCAGTTGCCATACCAGGCAGTGATGCAACCAGTCAGGATGCTCTCGATGGTGCAGCTGTAGAACCTTTTGAGGATCTGAGGACCCATGCCAAATATTTTCAGTCTCCTGAGGGGGAATAGGTTTTGTCGTGCCCGCTTCACGACTGTCATGGTGTGCTTGGACCATGTTAGTTTGTTCCACTGCAGCCCCGTCGATGAGAATGGGGGAGTGCTTGGTCCTCTTTTTCCTGTAGTCCACAATCACCACAATCAAGTTACTGAATGACTTCAGATAAATATTCTATACACACACACACTCCAAAAATATTTTAATTGTATTCAAATGCAGCAATTAAAGTAGGCCTAAATGAGGGATTAACCTTTATTAAAAATGACAAATGACCTTCTCCCAAATCAATATAGTCCAAAAGAAAAATCAGGAAATGTACAACAACAAAAAAAGAGCAACACTGAAAACAGAAACATTTTTTTGACATAATTGCAACTTGTACAGGAAAGAGAGAACATGTCTTCAACTCCAACAAGAAGTTCTCAGCCACGCGACACATCTTTCATAAAGAAAGAAGAAAGACAAGACAATTAAGAACAGCTCCCATTTTGTTGACTGGGTAACGGAGAGTGGATACAGATGTCTCTACCATGATACATTGGGGCTAGACAAGCTATTGATTTGGTCTGGGTCGTCTGCTCACTGCGCCGTCATTTCTGTTTATAAAAAGGTACATGGAGAACACAAGTTTGCAAAATAACAGCAGCGTGAGAGTGGACTGGGTGTTGCGTTACGGTGGAAGTCAGTCTAGGTCATGATGAATCACATCAGCCCGGCACACCAACTACAGAGCGGAGCTGGAGAATTGTCTTCATCAGACAGTCAGACAGGGCGTCCATCATTGTACAGCCCCGCTGATGAAGTGACTCGATAACAACAAGCACAGCACAGCAGCCACAGGTCAAGTACAGGAATGTGTTAGTAGACCATCAGACTACTTTTAAACATTTCATAGTGCAGAAACAGTTATCGGTCGATAGATGGTCGATGTGTTTTGCCATCTATGGTCTCTGAATTGAAAGCAGTTACACTACCGTTTAAAAGGTTTGGGGTCACTTGGAAATGTCCTTGTTTTTAACTTTTTATGGCTGCAGGGGCAGTATTGAGTAGCTCTGTTTAAGGTGCCCATTTCAAACGGCCTCGTACTCAATTCTTGCTCGTACAATATGCATATTATTGTTATTATTGGATAGAAAACACTCTCTAGTTTCTATAGCCGTTTGAATTATGTCTCTGAGTGGAACAGAACTCATTCTACAGCACTTTTCCTGATATGGAGTGAGATTTCAGAAATCTTGGCCCCTGCTCCCAGGTCAGTTCATAAGTCCCTGTGAAGGCTATGATGCTACAAACACTGCCTACGCCTTCCTCTAGATGTCAGTAAGAGGTGACAATTTGAATGGAGTCGATTGCGCAATCAGGGCCTGTATAAAACGCCAAAGACCGGATGTACCGTTCTTTTCCTGCTGCGCCTGACGCACGATGTACGTTGGACCTGCTCTCTTTCCAAGCTTGGGTTTAGCCAGTAATATTTCGCCGGTCATGTTTTTACTCGTTATAGGTGTTAAAGACATCATAAGGTAGTTAATTTAAACCGTTTTATAGCAATTTATATCCGTTTAGTGCGATTTTGAGGCAATTCTTGGTGATGCACTTTGAAGCGCCGGGCACGTTTCCAGTACCGGTCGAACGTTAGTGGGCATTTCGACGGACAAGAGGACATCTTTCGACCAAAAGAAGATTAGACCCAAGAAAGGATACATTGCCCAAGATTCTGATGGAAGATCACCTCATAGTAAGAAATATTTAAGATGATAAATCGTTGTTCTGTCGAAAAATTTTAAACGCATATTCCGCCATTTTCTTTGGTATAGCTTCGCTTGGCGAACCCTGTATTGGACAGTAAGGATAATTTTAGAAATGTAATTCAGCGATTGCATTAAGAACTAATTTGTCTTTCGATAGCTGTCCAACTTATATTTTTTTAGTCAAGTTTATGAATAGTTAATCATGAGACAAGATCACTGTCAAATATGGCGCCCGACATTTTCAGGCTAGTTTTGCTAGTTTTGTCATTGTATAACCACGTTTTTTTGTGGCTAAATATGCACATTTTCGAACAAACTCTATATGTATGTTGTAATATGATGTTACAGGAGTGTCATCGGAAGAATTCTGAGAAGGTTAGTGAAAAAATTAATATATTTTGGCGATGATTACGTTATCGCTCTCTTTGGCTAGAATCAATGCTCTGGTAACGTTTGCACATGTGGTATGCTAATATAACGATTTATTGTGTTTTCGCTGTAAAACACTTAGAACATCTGAAATATTGTCTGAATTCACAAGATCTGTGTCTTTCCATTGCTGTGAGCTGTGTATTTTTAAGAAATGTTTTATGATTAGTATTTAGGTAATACACGTTGCTCTGTGTATTTATTCTAGTCGAGTTGTGATGGTGGGTGCAATTGTAAACTATGATTTATACCTGAAATATGCACATTTTTCTAACAAAACCTATCCTATACAATAAATATGTTATCAGACTGTCATCTGATGAGGTTTTTTCTTGGTTAGTGGCTATCAATATCTTTATTTGGCCGAATTGGTGATAGCTACTGGTGGAGAGAAAAAATGGTGGACAAAGAAAAATGGTGTCTTTTGCTAACGTGGTTAGCTAATAGATTTACATATTTTGTCTTCCCTGTAAAACATTTTAAAAATCTGAAATGGTGGCTTTATTCACAAGATCTGTATCTTTCATTTGGTGTCTTGGACTTGTGATTTAATGATATTTAGATGCTACTATTTAATTGTGACGCTATGCTAGCGATGCTAATCAGTGTGGGGGGGGTGGGGGATGTTGTCATAGGTGTACCAACCTCGGGCTTGCAGCCATAAGAGGTTTTAAAAGAAAAGCAAATTTTTTTTTGTCCATTAAAATAACAATAATTACAATTTAGCATTAACACTGGAGTGATAGATGTGCAGAAGATGATGTGCAAGTAGAGATACTGGGGTGCAAAGGAGCAAAAAAACAATATGGGGATGAGGTAGTTGAGTGGGCTATTTACAGATGGGCTATTTACAGATGGGCTATGTACATGTGCAATGATCTGGAAGCTGCTCTGACAGCTGATGCTTAAAGTTAGTGAGGGAGATATGAGTCTCCAGCTTCAGTGATGTTTTGCAGTTCGTTCCAGTCATTGGCAGCAGAGAACTGGAAGGAAAGGGGTGACCAGTGAGATATACCTGCTGGAGCGCGTGCTACGGGTGGGTGCTGCTCTGGTGACCAGTGAAATATACCTGCTGGAGCACGTGCTACGGGTGGGTGCTGCTATGGTGACCAGTGAGATATACCTGCTGGACCGCGTGCTACGGGTGGGTGCTGCTATGGTGACCAGTGAGATATACCTGCTGGAGCGCGTGCTACGGGTGGGTGCTGCTATGGTGACCAGTGAGATATACCTGCTGGAGCGCGTGCTACGGGTGGGTGCTGCTCTGGTGACCAGTGAGATATACCTGCTGGAGCACGTGCTACGGGTGGGTGCTGCTATGGTGACCAGTGAGCTGAGATAAGGCAGGGCTTTACCTAGCAAAGACTTGTAGATGACCTGGAGCCAGTGTGTTTGGCAACGAGTATGAAGCGAGGGCCAGCCAACGAGAGCATACAGGTCACAGTGATGAGTAGTATATGGGGCTTTGGTGACAAAACGGATAGCACTGTGATAGACTGCATCCAATTTGCTGAGTAGAGTGTTGGAGGCTATTTTGTAAATGACATCGCTGAAGTCAAGGATCGGTAAGTATCTGGAGCATCAGCATTTGTGGGTTTAATTACAGGCTCTAAATGGCCAGAAACAAATAACTTTCTTCTGAAACTCATCAGTCTATTCTTGTTCTGAGAAATGAAGGCTATTACATACGAGAAATCTCTCGGTACTTTGCTCTGTTCATCTTTCCCTCAATCCTGACTAGTCTCCCAGTCCCTGCCGCTGAAAAACATCTCTACAGCATGATGATGCTGCCACCACCATGCTTCACCGTAGTGATGGTGCCAGGTTTCCTCCAGACGTGACACTTGGCATTCAGGCCAAAGAGTTCAATCTTGATTTCATCAGAGCAGAGAATCTTGTTTCTCATGGTCTGAGTCCTTTTGGTGCCATTTGACAAACTTAAAGTGGGCTGTCATGTACCCTTTACTTAGGAGTTATTTCCGTCTGGCCACTCTACCATAAAGGCCTGATTGGAGGAATGCTGCAGAGATGATTGTCCTTCTGGAAGGTTATCCCATCTCCACCGAAGAACTCTGGAGCTCTGTCAGAGTGACAATTGGGTTCTTGGTCACCTACCTTTCCAAGGCCCTTCTCTCGATTGCTCAATTTGGCCGGGCGGCCAGTCTTCGCGGTTCCAAACTTCTTCAATTTAAGAATGATGGAGGCCACTGTGTTCTTTCAATGCTGCAGAAATGTTTTGGTACCCTTCCCCAGATCTGTGCCTCGACACAATCCTGCCTCGGAGCTCTATGGACAATTCCTTCGACCTCATGGCTTGGTTTTTGCTCTGACATGCACTGTCAACTGTGACACATTATATAGACAGGTGTGTGCCTTTCCAAATCATGTCCAATCAATTGAATTTACCACAGGTGGACTCCAATCAAGTTGAAGAAACATCTCAAGGATGATCAATAGAAACAGGATTCACCTGAACTAAATTTCGAGTCTTATAGTAAAGGGACTGAATATTTATGTAAATAAGGTATTTCTGTTTTTTTATTTGTAACAATTTCTAAAAACCTGTTTTTGCTTTGTCATTATGGGGTATTGTAATGTCATTATGTGGTGTTGTGATGTCATTATGGGGTGTTGTGTGTAGATTGACGAGGAAAATGTATTATTTAATCCATTTTAGAAAAAGGCTGTAACATATCAAAATGTGGAAAAAGTCAAGGGGTCTGAACACTTTCCGAATGCACTGTATATGTTTCCATTTTTAATATATTCTAAAGCTGCATGATGTGACTCTAATGATGATTTGAAAAAAGTTGCAAATAAACTAAAGCAAAAAATTTAATAAAAGTAACACAATAAAACAACAAAAACAAATCTATATACCTGTACCGAGTCAATGTGCGGGGGTACAGGTTAGTCAAGGTAATTTGTTCATGTAGGTAGGGGTAAAGTGACTATGCATAGATAATAAACAGCGAGTAGCAGCAGTGTAAAAACAAATGGGGGGGGGTCAATGTAAATAGTCCGGGTGGCAATTTGACAATTTTTTCTACCTGGGGGTAGAAGCTGTTAAAAAGCCTTTAGGGTCGTAGACTTGGTGCTCCGGTACCACTTGCCGTGCGGTAGCAGAGAAAACAGTCTATGACTTGGGTGACTGGAGTCTCTGACAATTTTATGGGCTTTCCTCTGACAATGCCTAGTATATACTGTAGGTCCTGGATGGCAGGAAGCTTGGCCCCAGTGATGTACTGGGCCATTCGCACTACCCTCTGTAGCGCCTTATGGTCAGATGCCAAGCAGTTGCCATACCAGGCGGTGATGCAACCGGTCAGGATGCTCTCAATGGTGCAGCTGTATAACTTTTTGAGGATCTGGGGACCCATGCCAAATATTTTCAGTCTCCTGAGGGGAAAAAGGTTTTGTCATGCCCTCCTCACGACTGTCTTGGTGTGTTTGGACCATGATAGCTTGTTGGTGATGTGGACACCAAGGAACTTGAAACTCTCGACCCGCTCCACTACAGCCCCGTCGATGTTAATGCGGGTCTGTACGGCCCACCTTTTCCTGTAGTCCATGATCAGCTCCTTAGTCTTGCTCACATTGAGGGAGAGGTTGTTGTCCTGGCACCACACTGCCAGGTCTCTGACCTCCTCCCTATTGGCTGTCTCATCGTTGTCGGTGATCAGGCCTACCACTGTTGTGTCGTTGGCAAACTTAATGATGGTGTTGGAGTCGTGAATGGCCACGCAGTCATGGGCTAACAGGGAGAACAGGAGGGGACTAACCACGCACCCCTGAGGGGCCCCAGTCTTGAGGATAAGAGTGGCAGACATGTTGTTGCCTACCCTTACCACCTGGGGGAGGACCATCAGGAAGTACAGGATCCAGTTGCAGAGAGAGGTTTTTAGTCCCAGGGTCCATAACTTAGAGATGAGCTTTGTGGGCACTATGGTGTTGAACACTGAGCTGTAGTCAATGAACAGCATTCTCACATAGGTGTTCCTTTTGTCTAGGTGGGAAAGGGCAGTGTGGAGTGCAGTTGAGATTGCGTCATCTGTGGATCTGTTGGGGCGGTATGCGAACTGCAGTAGGTCTCGAGTATCCGGTATGATGCTGTTGATGTGAGCCATGACCAGCCATGGGGTGGTAATAATTTAGGCAGGTTACCTTCGGTACAGGGACTATGGTGGTCTGCTTGAAACAGGTTGGTATTACACACTCAGTCAGGGAGAGGTTGAAAATGTCAGTGAAGACACTTGCCAGTTGGTCCGTGCATGCTTTGGGTACACATCCTGGTAATCTGTCTGGCCCTGCGGCTTTGTGAATGTTGACCTGTTTAAAGGTCTTGCTCACATTGGCTACCGAGAGCGTTATTACAGTCGTACGGAACAGCTGGTGCTCTCATGCATGCTTCAGTGTTGCTTGCCTCAAAGTGAGCATAAAAGACATTTAGCTCGACTGGTAGGCTCGTATCACTGGGCAGCTCATGGCTGGGTTTCCCTTTGTAGTCCATAATAGTTTTCAAGCCCTGCCACAACAGAAGTGGTAGAAATTAGATAAAATGGATTTAAGTTAGCCTGTATTAAAGTCCCCGGCCACTAGGAGCGCTGCTTCTGGATGAGAATTGTCTTGTTTTCTTATGGCCTTATACAGCTGGTTGAGTGCGGTCTTAGTGCCAGCATCGGTTTGTGGTGGTAAAAAGATGGCTATGAATAATATAGATCAGAGATCTCTTGGTAGATAGTGTGGTCTACAGCTTATCATAAGGTACTCTACCTCAGGCGAGCAATACCTCAAGATTTCTTTAATATTAGACATTGCGCACCAGCTGTTATTGACAAATAGACACACACCCCGCTCCTCGTCTTACTAGACGTAGCTTCTCTGTCCAGCCGATGCATGGAAAATCCCGCCAGCTCTATATTATCTGTGTCGTTCAGCCACAACTCGGTGAAGCATAAGATATTACAGTTTTTAATGTCCTGTTGGTAGGATAGTCTTGAACGTATATCAGCCATTTTGTTTTCCAATGATTGCACATTGGCCAATAGAATGGATTGTAGTGGCAGTTTACAGTTTACTATGAATTCTCAGCAGGCAGTCCGACCTCCGCTCCATTTTTCTATATGCAAATAATTCCCTTCTTACTGAAGCATCTCTCACTCACATGGCTCACTCAGATATCTTAATTCTTGTTAGCCAATGCACATGTTCAGGTCCTTCTCACAGGCATCTCAGCTATGAAGTAGGCTCCAAGTGAAGACAGACACATAGGGACACAACTGCCGGGTCCATCTTATCGAATTCCAAGGTGCATATTGAAGATGCTAGAAGAACTGTCCACAAGGTGAGTAGGCCCAACGAACAGCAATCTACTATCCCCCATAGTACAAAAGTTGACCTCTTCTATTGGTCAGCTTGTCATTCGGTGCAATAAATAAATATTCCAAACATCTAGGACAGTTGTCGGTTGCAATAGATCTTCAATTTATACAACACATCAAAAACAAAATTTAAGCAATGAGGCTGATGCAACAGATCAGAACTTTTAGCTTAAACTGTTGATCAACTATTAGGCTATTTCTTCACATTATAAGCGCAGCAATGCGCACACGGCAGTAGGCTATTAGCGATAATGTTCCAAAATGCCTCAATTAGCGGGAAAATATGGTTCTCAAAAGTGACCGCAAACGCGATTATGTATATAATGCTTAATTATAAAAGGTGTATTTTTATGGGGAACTTGAAACTCACGGGCCGCCTATGTATGCCAGTTAGGCTCTACACCGGTTGTAAAGCAAATTAATGTGCTTAATTTTAAGAAGTTATTTGGCCACTTTAGTTGATACAAACAAACCTTATCTCGGAACAGGGCCATGCGAAAATTAATACTATGCACTTAAATAGCGAATGGAGGACGCTTTTCCCGTGGTTAATTTTCATGCTAGCCAGGTAGGCTATACTCCTGTTGTAAAGGTAAGCAATGTGCTTATCTTGTCTATTATTGTTCTGTATAATGTCATGATCTGTGTGGACCCCAGGAAGAGTAGCTGCTCTTTAGTAACAGCTAATGGGGATCTGAATAAAATACAATCAAAATAATATATAGGCGATGAGTGGAGAGAAAAGATGAGCGGGTCGCAGAGACAGAAGTGAATACAGAGCTAGAGAAGTTTATTGAACATGCTACAGAGGAAAAGCAGAACACACACACGATAGAAGAGAAACATCTAAAACAAGTCCGACCAAATCTCCCGACTGTTAGAAAATTATTTTAATTGTGCCGCTTCCAAACTATATCTGAATCTTACATTTCCAGAGATGTAAAAATTAAACTAATATAGAAAATATACGCGACTTTTTCCCTCTTGAAAACATACATTTCTAGATACGTTTATCCAGCAAATTGAGGTTGTGGGACTCTTAAAAACCATAGCGGGTATTATATGTAGGTCTGCTTAAAATAACTGTATAAGGAATTAATGTCGTTGATAATGAATCAGGTCCTGTACCTTACCTTATTTTTTTTTCTCCTCCCAGATATATTTTGTATATCAGAGAGGTTCATTCAAATGTTGATTCATTTCCTTTGTGATACAACTGTAAATTAAAGACTAAAAAAGGCACAAACTTTGGTCCCAACCAGGGTTGTCCCTCCTCTAACAGCAACACGTTGACGTCACAACAGGTTCTATTTCGCTAACCTCCTTCCAACACATGCAACAGCAGAGTTTTGGTATCACTTTATTTGAAACTGTACGTCACAAAACAGTCCTAATATTGTCATGACATTTGCTTTGTGTCGTGTGTAATGACAATATTGTGACAGTTAAGTGCAGTTCAAATTAGTAAAGTATTACAAATATATGTTTTATTCCAAGAACTAGAGAGAGCAGGCAGTAGAAGCTTAGAAAACCACTCACCTCTTACCCATGTACATGAATGTGATGAAAAACAAGGGAAGTAAAAACCTATAAATAGCACATTAAGACTATTTTAGTAAAATGTGTAAACTAAAAAATAAAAAAATAAAAAATAAAAAAACGGGGAAAATAAACTAGGGTTAAATCGGTATTGTTCGTTGTTTGTCTACAAGAAGCGTTCAAGCAACGTGGTCTAAATTATCTAAAATAAAAGACTGACTCAACTTCCCCACTCCACAACAACCGCAGTGAATTTAACGAAAAAAAGGAGAGAAAAAAAACTCCACAATTTGAACAGCAACTGAAAAAGGCAAAACTTGGGTGGCAGAAACATACAAACTACACAGTGACACGGGAGAAGAGACAAATCATGTTAAATTTCACATCAAAATTAATGTGCCTCAAAAATCAGACAGGGATTCATGTCAATATTTGGATGTAAAAATAATTGATAGTCTGGTAAGGCACATATCTTGTAGAACTAATCATAGTCAAAAGAGGCGCCCATGTCCATTCATCCACCCTTCGTAATGAGAAGGTAGAAAAGGCAAATAGTTTGCTGATCATACAAATGGGTTACAGGATTAACACAGGGGTCAGGATCAGGGGGTATGGGGTTAACACAGGGGTCAGGGGGTATGTGGTTAACACAGGGGTCAGGGGGTATGGGGTTAACACAGGGGTCAGGGGGTATGGGGTTAACACAGGGGTCAGGGGGTATGGGGTTAACACAGGGGTCAGGGGGTATGGGGTTAACACAGGGGTCAGGGGGTATGGGGTTAACACAGGGGTCAGGGGGTATGGGGTTAACACAGGGGTCAGGGGGTATGGGGTTAACACAGGGGTCAGGGGGTATGGGGTTAACACAGGGGTCAGGGGGTATGGGGTTAACACAGGGGTCAGGGGGTATGGGGTTAACACAGGGGTCAGGGGGTATGGGGTTAACACAGGGGTCAGGGGGTATGGGGTTAACACAGGGGTCAGGGGGTATGGGGTTAACACAGGGGTCAGGATCAGGGGATATGGGGTTAACACAGGGGTCAGGGGGTTAACACAGGGGTCAGGATCAGGGGGTATGGGACTAACACAGGGGTCGGAATCAGGTGAAGGGGTTAAAATGTCCTCAAAACATAGAAGTACAACAATTTCTTCCCCCCGATTTGAGTTTCTGGTTCTCTCTGAAGGAATGACTGATAACACTTAGAAACAATAAGGTCAAAATGTGGTCCTCAAGCGTCTGGAACGAGTCAACAGGGTTAACAAATGCCAGCCAAAATCTGCTAGGGAAAACAGAAAGCGATGTTGTGGAGGATCGTTATGCCGGTTTAGATGGTGGATTTGGAGAAGGAGACTCTCAGGTGATGGTTGTCACCCATGTTGTAATTGTGGAGGTCGATCAGACCCTGGATGGCCTCTTCCACCGTCGACATCTGGAGCAACGCCATTTTGTGATCCCTGGGAAGAGAAGAATGGTTGAACACATCGAAATACAACTTGGATCTGTCGCAAACCGTTCCATCAGCATGTAGTGTATATTCTGCTCTGCTCTCAACCACCCCACAGAATGGACAGGAACACAGGCTCGGCGAGTCTCATCACTCCCTGGAGCTAGCCACAGAGCTACGGCGTGTCGGAATCAATTCTCAAGTTCATTCACAACCAATTGAAGAACAACCGTAGCTCAGTTCTGTTATTATATAGTGGTGAAGAGAGACGTACTGAAAGAACTTGAAAGCGTTCACAGTTCCCCCGGCGTTGGAGAACAGCAGTCGGAGGTCTTCCTCGGTTACGTCCGTTCTGTGGAAACACGTGAATTTAGCATTTTAAGGACACAGCCAACCCAGACACAGACCATAAAACTTTTCTTTAACTAGTCAAATCAGTTAAGAACAAATTCTTATTTTACAATGACAGCCTAACCCGGGCCAAACCCGGTCGATGCTGGGCCAATTGTGCGCCGCCCTATGGGACTCCCAGTCACGACCGGTTGTGACACAGCCTGGAATCGTACCAGGGTCTGTAGTGACGCCTCTAGCACTGAGATGCAGTGCCTTAGACCGCTGCGCCACTCGGGAGCCCTAAGACTTCACTGATCTAAGAACAGTTTTGTATTAGCTCATAATGGTTATTGTTAGGATTTGAACATGGTAAGCAGATCCTGTGTCTGTTGGTGTATTCCCTTAGAGATAAAGTTCCCTTAACTTTTCTTCCAGGTATAGATGTTGTCTCAGATGACCTTCCCCAGGGTCAGATTACCAGATGACCCTCCCCAGGGTCAGATGACCCTCCCCAGGGTCAGATTGTCAGATGACCCTCCCCAAATCATAGTGAGAAAGAACAAAACTGTCCTTAAAATCAGTGTCTAGGGGAATACACTAGACACAGGAGGTGTTTACCATGTCCAAATCCTAACAATAACCATTATGAGTTAATACAAAACTGTTCTTAGATCAGTGTGTAGTGTAGGGGCCATGTGGTAGACTTACGGGATGTTGGAGAGGTGAAGAGTAGTGGTGGGAGGGAAAATGTTCTGAAAGTTCTTGGAGCCGGGCTTCTTGAAGCGGTGTAGGGGCGAGTTAGTGAAGTCTTTGGTGAGGCCCTGGTCATCCAGTCCATCCCTGGGCAGCTGCACCGAGGTGTGCTTAGACAGAGCCACCCTGATGGCTTTCCCATGCATCTTCTGCCCATTCAGGTGACTCATAGCTGGAAGCATTTCATTTGTACCGAGTGAGTTTTTAATACAGCAGTAATTGTGTCCCAAGACAATCACCCCCCCCCCCCACCCCCCCGCATTTAGGAGAGAATCTACTTCAAAAAGAATGGAACAATCAATCAACTAGACACTAAATAAATCTGGGGAGATGTCCTTTTTATCAGTCAATAAACATGACAATGGAGGAGGACCATGCTACCTAGCCGGGGCCGAGGCCTTACCTAGCCGGGGCCGAGGCCTTACCTAGCCGGGGCCGTGGCCTTACCTAGCCGGGGCCGAGGCCTTACCTAGCTGGGCTTGGTTGGCATCAGCCATCTGTATCAGAGCACTGTCTTTCTTATTGTAGAGGATCTTCACCCTCTGGGCATCACCATACACCCCTAGGTTAAAGTCATGAGCAGACGAGAGGAGGGCGAGGAAGAGGAGGAAGAGGAGACAGTGAGGAAACACTTTAGCACTTGAGATAGAGGGAAAGTTTAGGCAAGGCAGAGACAGAGTAAGAGGCTAGATAGAGAGAGTCTGAATGTAGGCTAGAGATCATTCATCAGAATTAACATTTGAAGAGATGTTGACAAGAGGTGTGTGTTAAGGACAGATTGAGACATCCCCATAAACAGATAAGTTAATGACATGTTTGGCTAATTAAACTACTGTACAGGCTATGCCAAATCAATGTACCATGCATTAACACAAATCTATTGATGGGTCAATTTCGATAGCCAAAGAGAGACAGAGAACCAAACCAAATGTAACAGAGGAGCAACAACAAACAACAACAAAAAACTACAAGTCAAAACAATTAGTGCAATATGGAAAAGAACAAAATAAAAAGTGAACGTCTCTTTAGAACAGAAATAAGCAACAGAAAGCTAACGACAACATACCGAAGAGAGTAAACAGACTTTGGGGCGTAACCATCTTTAGAAGAGAAGAGAGCAAGCAGCAGAAGACAGGAAGACAGGTAGAAGAGTCGGAGCGGAGCGGAGGTAGAGAGCGGAGATGGACAGATCATCCAGAACGGAGGAGGGTGGTTTCCCGTAGAATGGTGAAGGTGGTCATGGAGTATGGTTCAAGGCAGTTAATTTGGGGATAAAGGTTGGTTCCGATGGAACAGGTTTTGTTCAAGCACCAAGCATGAGCAGGGGGTTATAGAGATGGAGGGATGGATGGAGGAGCGAGATAGCGCGAGAGGGGGGAGGGATGAAGGGTAGGTAGGTGGGGAGAGAGCGCGAGAGAGGGATGAAGGGCAGGTAGGTAGGGAGAGAGCGCGAGAGGGTAGGTAGGTGGGGAGGGAGAGAGTGAGGGATGAAGAGCAGGTAGTTGGGGAGGGAGGGAGTGAGGGATGAAGAGTAGGTAGTTGGGGAGGGAGAGAGAGAGGGATGAAGGGTGGGTGGGTAGGTATGGGGAGAGAGAGATGAAGGGTAAGTATGTGGGGAGAGAGAGAGAGAGAGAGAGAGGGAAGGAAAATGCAAATGTAAAAAACAAAGTAAGGGAGGGAGACAAATTAAAATACAGGTCAGTACACAGGAAATGATGCAGGAGTTTGGTCAGACTGACTGGTTCATGTACTTTATCACAACTAAACAAGCAAATAAACTGGGCCAAATGTAAATCATCCCCTTGACAAACACGGGTAAGGTACAGTCAATGTCAAAATCATACGAGTTATAGCCTAGCAATGAAGAAACAAAAAAGGCATGCGATAGGCTAGCGCATGAAGTCCAGGATCATTCGGTGTGTAGTAAAGGGTATGAAATGAAGATAACTAGTAGGAAGCAGTCAAAACTCTGGTTAGTATCATCCACATGCAAGAACAGACATGAAACCACCTGGAAGCACTATGGCATCCATAGATCATGTTTGACCCCACAGACATACATGTCAACAGGGTGTGGGGCCCCAAAAACAATAACTGCAAGTCAAAGTATCTGAAATACGGGGTCCTCCCCAGAGACAGAGAGGTAAAGTCAGGAGAGGAGAGAGAGACAGTTACATCTCAGTACAGTACAGCAAAAGGAGAAAGAGAGAATAGGAGAGTTAACCAGCTTCAACTCAACATGGCAGAGAGGGAAGAGTTAACCAGCTTCAGCTCAACATGGCAGAGAGGAGAGTTAACCAGCTTCAGCTCAACATGACAGAGAGGAGAGTTAACCAGCTTCAACTCAACATGGCAGAGAGGGAAGAGTTAACCAGCTTCAGCTCAACATGGCAGAGAGGAGAGTTAACCAGCTTCAGCTCAACATGACAGAGAGAGGAGAGATGAGTTAACCAGCTTCAGCTCAACACGGCAAAGAGGAGAGATGAGTGTGTTAACATGTCGGAGAGAGTAGTGTTAACCAGCTTCAGCTCAACACGGCAGAGAGGAGAGATGAGAGTTAACCAGCTTCAGCTCAACATGACAGAGAGGAGAGATGAGTGTGTTAACATGTCGGAGAGAGTAGAGTGTTAACCAGCTTCAGCTCAACACGGCAGAGAGGAGAGATGAGAGTTAACCAGCTTCAGCTCAACATGGCAGAGAGGAGAGAGTTAACCAGCTTCAGCTCAACATGGCAGAGAGGAGAGATGAGTGTGTTAACATGTCGGAGAGAGTAGTGTTAACCAGCTTCAGCTCAACACGGCAGAGAGGAGAGATGAGAGTTAACCAGCTTCAGCTCAACATGACAGAGAGAGGAGAGATGAGTTAACCAGCTTCAGCTCAACACGGCAGAGAGGAGAGATGAGTGTGTTAACATGTCAGAGAGAGTAGAGTGTTAACCAGCTTCAGCTCAACACGGCAGAGAGGAGAGATGAGAGTTAACCAGCTTCAGCTCAACATGGCAGAGAGGAGAGAGTTAACCAGCTTCAGCTCAACATGGCAGAGAGGAGAGATGAGTGTGTTAACTTCTTGTGAATAGGGGGGCGCTGTTTTCACTTTGGGAAAAATCGTGCCCAAATTAAACGGCCTCGTACTCTGTTCTAGATCATACAATATGCATATTATTATTACTATTGGATAGAAAACACTCAGAAGTTTCTAAAACTGTTTGAATTATATCTGTGAGTAAAACAGAACTCATTTGGCAGCAAACTTCCATACAGGAAGTGAAAAATCTGAAAACGAGGCTCTGTTTCAGGGCCTGCCTATTCAACTGGCTTTTATTTATCGATATGTATGCACTTCATACGCCTTCCACTAGATGTCAACAGGCAGTGGAAGGTTGAATGGGGTGTCTAGCTTGATCTGAGGCCGAATAAGAGCTTTTGGAGTGACAGGTCCGGTATTTTGTTTGTTTTCGACGGCGCGCGGGGGACCTCGACATTGTCTTCTGAAAAGCGTTTGGTATACACGGCGAATTGCTCCGGCTCTGATTTTATTTGATACATATGAGAAAAACATCATAAAGTAGTGGATTTTTCAACCGAGTTTGATCAGTTTATGCAACGTTTATTGGGACTTTTGGAATTTTTCGTTCTTTGCGCCAAGAGATGATGGGCATGTTCGCGCCACATGGCTAGCCAAAGTTGCTAATTCGACAGAAGAAAAGGACATTCTAAAACCAAACAACGATTTATTCTGGAAATAGGACTCCTTGTACAACATTCTGATGGAAGCTCAGCAAAAGTAAGACAATTTATGATGTTATTTCGTATTTCTGTGTAATATGTTTTGACTCCAACTCGGCGGAGAATAGGTGAGCGCTGTCTCACAATAATGCATTTTGTATGTTGTAGTAAAGTTATTTTAAAAAATCTAACACAGCAGTTGCATTAAGAACCAGTGTATCTTTCATTTGCTGTACAACATGTATTTTTTAGTAAAGTTTATGATGAGTTCTTTGGTTAGATTAGGTGACTGTCCAAAATATCTCTGGAGATTTTGGTGAATTGTTGCTACGTATTCACAATGTATAACCACGATTTGCAGCTCTAAATATGCACATTTTCGAACAAAACATAAATGTATTGTATAACATGATGTTATAAGACTGTCATCTGATGAAGTTGTTCAAGGTTAGTGATTCATTTTATCTCTATTTTGTCGGCTTTGTGAAAGCTATTTTGGCAGGGAGTAAATGGCATTGTGTGTTTGGCTATTGTAGTGAGCTAATAGAAATATATGTTGTGTTTTCGCTGTGTAACACTTAAAAAAATCAGAAATATTGGCTGGATTCACAAGATGTTTGTCTTTCATTTGCTGTACACCATGTATTTTTCATAAATGTTTTATAATGAGTATTTAGGTATTTCACGTTGCTCTCTGTAATTATTCTGGCTGCTTTGGTGATATTTTTGATGGTAGCTGCAATGTAAAACTATGATTTATACCTCAAATATGCACATTTTCAAACAAAACAAATTTATTGTATAACATGTTATAAGACTGTCATCTGATGAAGTTGTTTCTTGGTTAGTGACTAATATCTCTATTTGGTTGGTTTTGTGATAGCTACCTATGCGGTAGAAAATTGGTGAAAATATGCGGTTGAGTCTTTTGCTATTGTGGTTAGCTAATAGAAATACATAGTGTTTTCGCTGTAAAACATTTTAAAAATCAGAAATGATGGCTGGATTCACAAGATGTTTATCTTTCATTTGCTGTATTGGACTTGTGATTTCATGAAAATTATATTATATGATATCCCTGTCGCGTTAGGCTATGCTAGTCAGCTTTTTTGATGAGGAGGATCCCGGATCCGGGAGAGAGAAGCGGTAGAGGTTTAAGTAAAGGTTAACCAGCTTCAGCTCAACATGGCGGAGAGAGGAGAGATGAGTGTGTTAACCAGCTTCAGCTCAACATGGCGGAAAGAGGAGAGATGTGTGTTAACCAGCTTCAGCTCAACACGGCAAAGAGGAGAGATGTGTGTTAACCAGCTTCAGCTCAACATGGCAGAGAGAGGAGAGAGTAGAGTGTTAACCAGCTTCATATCAACATGGCGGAGAGAGGAGAGAGTAGAGTGTTAACCAGCTTCAGATCAACATGGCAGAGAGAGGAGAGAGTAGAGTGTTAACCAGCTTCAGATCAACATGGCAGAGAGAGGAGAGAGTAGAGTGTTAACCAGCTTCAGATCAACATGGCAGAGAGAGGAGAGAGTAGAGTGTTAACCAGCTTCAGATCAACATGGCGGAGAGAGGAGAGATTAGAGTGTTAACATGGCAGACAGAGGAGAAAGAGAGAGGCTCAGTCTGCACTGGCAGGCTTTGACATTTATATGGAGAGATGGAGAAAGAGGAGATAGTGTTGGTTTGTGATAAGCGTTTGGCCTACGTCTGGAGGGGGTAGATAGATCATTACTGACCTCTTCGTTGAGGTTGGAGGCCAGGAGCACGCCGCTGGAGCCAGAGTGACCAGACAGAGCCACCCTCCCTGCAGCAGCAGCCGCCGCTGCCGCAGCATTCAGCGGGCTCAGGCCACCTGGAGAGGTCAGAGGGGTCAGGAATTAGACCCAACATGAAGGAGCCAAGGATGAATTCAGCTCACCCTGGGCTAGTGAGGGCAGCGATTTCCCTTTAGGACCAACAGAAAGGTCACCCTGGGCTAGTGAGGGCAGAGATTTCCCTTTAGGACCAACAGAAAGGTCACCCTGGGCTAGTGAGGGCAGAGATTTCCCTTTAGGACCAACAGAAAGGTCACCCTGGGCTAGTGAGGGCAGAGATTTCCCTTTAGGACCAACAGAAAGGTGGAAAATATGCAAAGTCTGCCCACCCAGAGACCTGGGCGAGGTAAAACAAATGTTTCCCTGGCAGTCAGGTAGACGGGTACAGACAGTCCAGTAATAGTGATTCCACCTGACACTAGACAAGGACCATGTTAACAAACATGAGCAGAGAAACAGACCTCACAGAACCAGAGATGTAAAAAGCAGAGCTGGCCCCTAAACCAGTGTCACGCTTCCAACTTCCAGACACCATGAGTCCCAAAGAACACGCCAGAGAGGAAGAGGGGGGATCTACCCGCGATCTTACCAAGCAGAGGGGGGATCTATCCGCGATCTTACCAAGCAGAGGAGGGGGGGGATCTACCCGCGATCTTACCAAGCAGAGGAGGGGGGATCTACCCGCGATCTTACCAAGCAGAGGAGGGGGGATCTACCCGCGATCTTACCAAGCAGAGGAGGGGGGGGATCTACCCGCGATCTTACCAAGCAGAGGAGGGGGGGATCTACCCGCGATCTTACCAAGCAGAGGAGGGGGGGGATCTACCCGCGATCTTACCAAGCAGAGGGGGGATCTACCCGCGATCTTACCAAGCAGAGGAGGGGGGGGGATCTACCCGCGATCTTACCAAGCAAAGGAGAGGGATCTACCCGCGATCTTACCAAGCAGAGGAGAGGGATCTACCCGCGATCTTACCAAGCAGAGGAGGGGGATCTACCCGCGATCTTACCACGCAGAGGGGGATCTACCCGCGATCTTACCACGCAGAGGGGGATCTACCCGCGATCTTACCAAGCAGAGGGGGATCTACCCGCAATCTTACCAAGCAGAGGAGGGGGATCTACCCTCGATCTTACCAAGCAGAGGAGGGGGATCTACCCTCGATCTTACCAAGCAGAGGAGGGGGATCTACCCTCGATCTTACCAAGCAGAGGGGGGGTCTACCCGGGATCTTACCGAGCAGAGAGAGGGGGTCTACCTGGGATCTTACCAAGCAGAGAGAGGGGGTCTACCTGGGATCTTACCAAGCAGAGAGGGGGATCTACCCGCGATCTTACCAAGCAGAGGAGGGGGGGGATCTACCCGCGATCTTACCAAACAGAGGGGGGGATCTACCCGCGATCTTACCAAGCAAAGGAGAGGGATCTACCCGCGATCTTACCAAGCAGAGGGGGATCTACCCGCGATCTTACCAAGCAGAGGGGGATCTACCCGCGATCTTACCAAGCAGAGGGGGATCTACCCGCGATCTTACCAAGCAGAGAAGGGGGATCTAGCCGCAATCTTACCAAGCAGAGAAGGGGGATCTACCCGCGATCTTACCAAGCAGAGAAGGGGGATCTACCCGCGATCTTACCAAGCAGAGGAGGGGGATCTACCCGCGATCTTACCAAGCAGAGGGGGATCTACCCGCGATCTTACCAAGCAGAGGGGGATCTACCCGCGATCTTACCAAGCAGAGGGGGGGTCTACCTGGGATCTTACCAAGCAGAGAGAGGGGGTCTACCTGGGATCTTACCGAGCAGAGGGGGGGGGGGTCTACCCGGGATCTTACCGAGCAGAGAGGGGGGGTCTACCCGGGATCTTACCGAGCAGAGAGGGGGGGTCTACCCGGGATCTTACCGAGCAGAGAGAGGGGATCTACCCGCGATCTTACCGAGCAGAGGGGGGGATCTACCCGCGATCTTACCGAGCAGAGGAGGGGGGATCTACCCGCGATCTTACCAAGCAGAGGGGGGGGGGATCTACCCGCGATCTTACCAAGCAGAGGAGGGGGGGATCTACCCGCGATCTTACCAAGCAAAGGAGGGGGATCTACCCGCGATCTTACCAAGCAGAGGAGAGGGATCTACCCGCGATCTTACCAAGCAGAGGAGAGGGATCTACCCGCGATCTTACCAAGCAGAGGAGAGGGATCTACCCGCGATCTTACCAAGCAGAGGAGAGGGATCTACCCGCGATCTTACCAAGCAGAGGAGAGGGATCTACCCGCGATCTTACCAAGCAGAGGAGGGGGATCTACCCGCGATCTTACCAAGCAGAGGAGGGGGATCTACCCGCGATCTTACCAAGCAGAGGGGGATCTACCCGCGATCTTACCAAGCAGAGGAGGGGGATCTACCCGCGATCTTACCAAGCAGAGGGGGATCTACCCGCAATCTTACCAAGCAGAGGGGGATCTACCCGCGATCTTACCAAGCAGAGGAGGGGGATCTACCCGCGATCTTACCAAGCAGAGGAGGGGGATCTACCCGCGATCTTACCAAGCAGAGGAAGGGGGTCTACCCGCGATCTTACCGAGCAGAGAGAGGGGGTCTACCCGGGATCTTACCGAGCAGAGAGAGGGGGTCTACCCGGGATCTTACCAAGCAGAGAGAGGGGGTCTACCTGGGATCTTACCAAGCAGAGAGGGGGGGTCTACCCGGGATCTTACCGAGCAGAGGGGGGGGGGCTACCTGGGATCTTACCGAGCAGAGAGGGGGGGTCTACCTGGGATCTTACCGAGCAGAGAGGGGGGGTCTACCTGGGATCTTACCGAGCAGAGAGGGGGGGGTCTACCTGGGATCTTACCGAGCAGAGAGGGGGGGTCTACCTGGGATCTTACCGAGCAGAGAGGAGGGGGGGGGGGTGTCTACCTGGGATCATACCGAGCAGAGAGGGGGGGTCTACCTGGGATCTTACCGAGCAGAGAGGAGGGGGGGGGGGGTCTACCTGGGATCTTACCGAGCAGAGAGAGGGGGTCTACCTGGGATCTCACCGAGCAGAGAGAGGGGGGGGGGGTCTACCTGGGATCTTACCGAGCAGAGAAGGGGGGGGGGGTGTCTACCTGGGATCTTACCGAGCAGAAAGGGGGGTGTCTACCTGGGATCTTACCGAGCAGAGAGGAGGGGGTCTACCTGGGATCTTACCGAGCAGAAAGGAGGGGGTCTACCTGGGATCTTACCGAGCAGAAAGGAGGGGGTCTACCTGGGATCTTACCGAGCAGAGAGGGGGGGGGGGGGGGGGTCTACCTGGGATCTTACCGAGCAGAGAGGGGGGGGGGTCTACCTGGGATCTTACCGAGCAGAGAGGGGGGGGTCTACCTGGGATCTTACCGAGCAGAGAGGGGGGGGGTCTACCTGGGATCTTACCGAGCAGAGAGGGGGGGGGGGGGGGGTCTACCTGGGATCTTACCGAGCAGAGAGGAGGGGGTCTACCTGGGATCTTACCGAGCAGAGAGGGGGGGGGGGGGTCTACCTGGGATCTTACCGAGCAGAGAGGGGGGGGGGTCTACCTGGGATCTTACCGAGCAGAGAGGAGGGGGTCTACCTGGGATCTTACCGAGCAGAGAGTTGGAGTCCTTGCCTTGGAAGGCAGCAGCCATGTTGGGGTCCATGGCAGGCTGTCCATCCCCGGCGGGGAGCTCTGGCCGGGTGTAGTCACGGCTCTTGTCGTTGTTGTACTTGACGTTCAGGTTGACCAGCTTGGAGTAATCGATGCGGAGCGTACAGCACGAGTTGTAGATGTTCTGACCATCCAGGGCCTGAGGAACAATGGAACGATTCCACTTGAGTTTATTTGCCATATGTAATGATAAGTGAAGTATAACCGAAAATCTTTGCAAAACAGCAACTATACAAATTATAAAACTCAGTACATAACAAATTGATAATGAACGATGAAAAGTCCCACTCACTATTTTGGCTTGCTGGGCGGTCGGTGGGTCGTTGAACTGCAGCAGAGCCTGGAACTGATTGTTCTTGGTGAATGTGATTATCTTCATGACCGTGCCGAACTTTGAGAAGATCTGACCCCCCAAAAAACAAACAGCAGCAATACAAAAATATTGAAAATACAACCTCTACGAAATAGCTGATGTATAACTATCAGATGTAATATGAAACTGCTGCTAAAAATCATCATTTTGTAATGAGATGAAAGGGCAGGAGGTGGTAGTCAAGTTGTTATGTCACATGCAAGTGACAAGTACAGTGAAATGCCTTTCATGCAAACTCAAAACCCAACAGTGCAATAATCAATAACAATGTGAATGGCATGGCACCGTCTCTGCCTGGCCGGTTCCCCTCTCTGCCTCTAACCCTATTACAGGGGCTGAGTCACTGGCTTACTGGTGCTCTTCCATGCCGTCCCTAGGAGGGGTGCGTCACTTGTGTAGGTTGAGTCACGTGATCTCCCCTGTCCGGTTTTTACCACACCTCCTGATATAGATGTCCTGGATGGCAGTGAGCTCGGCCCAAGTGATGTACTGGGATGTCCACACCACCCTCTGTGGAACCATGCAATCGAGGGCGGTGCCATTGCCATACCAGGCAGTGATGCAGCCAGTCAAAATGCTCTCAAATGGTACAGAGGAATTTGAGGGCCCATTTTATTTGTTCTTAATGCTGTTGCGTCTTCTTTGGGCCATTTTAAGTCTTTAGTGATTTGGACACCAAGGAACTCGAAGCTCTCGACCTGCTCCACTGCAGGCCTGTCGATGTGGAGAGTCCTGAGTCTTGTTGGTAGCAAATCTGCGATCGGAGGTCGTCCATTTTATTGTCGAGTGACTGTATGTTGGCCAGCGGATTGGGGGGGGGGCAGAGGTGGCTGGTTTTACCTTTGCCTTAATCTCACCAGGATTCTCCACCCCCTTTTGCCTCTAAAGCCGACGTTTCCGCTTGGGTAGCCTGAAAATTGGGTCGGAATTACAGAGAGCCCAGGGAAGATGAGTAGAAGTTGAAGCCGGATATGGAGTAAGTAACTGCTGGTCTGATGTTCAAAAGTTATTGTCGGTTGTAAGAATTAATAGTGCATACATTTAATAGTGCATGAAAATAAAGCAAAAAGAAGCAAAAATAATCACAAATAGCAAAGTTTGGTCGGAGCTTGCAAAACGGCTGCCATCCAGGACAGCGCCATTGATTCGGATCACGTCTGTACAAAATGGAGGATAATCACAATATTTTTTTATTTTATATTGCATTCTGGCATCTGACTCTGACAAACCTATTAGAAAAACTAAAAATACATAGTGAATGTAGGTTACCTGCTGCAGCACATCCAGAGTGACTGGGTAGAACATGTTGTCAATGATTATTCTGAGCACAGGGCTTGATGCAGCGGTTAGATCCGCAATGGAGCCTGACGTAGGAGTACCTCCTCCTTGGACCGCTGACACCGCCTGCAGGACGGCCTGGGCCCGCTGGTTTCCACTATCTGTTTTGAGTTCTTTGTGGTTGGAATACTGGATGAATACGGGGACGTTCCGAACATGCGGTGTCACAGTAGAGTAGTAGTTGATCATGGTTATTGCTGCTTCCTCTGTCCCCAGCTCCAAGAAAGCCTGAAGACCAATAGATAGAAACAGCATTTAGTCTTCTGTTAGGCTACATACCCAATGGCATCCTATGAAGTCTTATGATACAGTTCAATGAAACTGTACCATGTCTGTAGCCAAGGATCCAGACTAACATTTTCCCCTGGTGGCACCAAGTTTTTCCAGTTGGAGGCACCAGCCTACGATTTGGTCACACCCTCCAAAAAGTGTTTTGTATATTTTTATAATATTTTACTCCTATTTTTATATTTTTGGGAATGTTCAATAAAATGAATTTCCCTACATCTTTATGTGCACTAATATCATATTGTAATTAATTTTAGAGATAATTCTCCACCGGAATAACTCAATCACATTAGCTAGATGGCTAACTAACTATAATAGCCACTGCTAGTAGCCATGTATTAAGCTAACAATACATTTTGTTCATGTCTAAAAGAATATTGCTGTTGTCGTCTACCACTCAATGAAGGCCTATGAAATCGCAAAGACCAAATGCGCAGTTCGCTCGCTCCGTATCTCAAAGCCATATCAAATATCTTGGTTGTAAGATAGTTGCTATTGAGCTCAAAATTGAAAGCAGAGAAGAAGAAAAAAGTATTGATACCAACAGAAAACTAATAAGCTCCTTTCTTCAACTGTGACAACAGGAGAGCTGTGTTTTTCAGGCAATTTTGTTATACAATCCAAACGCTTTTCTTTCTCCGAGAGCATTTCCCCCCGCCTGGGAACTAAGAGCGGTTTGCGCGACTGCATCAGTAGGAAACGGGTACCAGGGGCAGGTAGACACTCATCACAGGAATCATGTGGATAATGTACTTTACGGTTTGACCAAATTATGGTTTAGCCTCCTAAAAAAAATGTTTTACTTGCTAAGCCAAGTCAAAGGGTGGCAAAATGTGATTAAATGGTAGCAGTCTGGAACCCTGGTATCATAAAATACTTTATAGACAGGGAGTGGGACATAAACGAAGAAAACATGGCGATTAATGCAACAAAATTGTAAACATGACATTCATGTCAGACAAACAAACACAGCCAATGTTTTTTTAAATCCTTGTGACAAGGAATACAAATGGATTAAAACACAGGCAATTATGAATCAGACAAGAGGTCACACAAGAAAGGACAAAGGGCCAACCGACCATAGCCTACTCCTTCAAAGATACACATTCAATCTTTGGCAAGCCCCTGACAGAGAACACAATCTAAATTGGCTGCTGTATTATTCTGGGCCAAAGATCGTCTATTAAATTGACAGGACAGTCGACTGACCGCTCTAACAATGGAAAACGATGTCCTCAAAGATGGAAGGCAGGCGAGATCAGGTGGGACCATTCTAGCCAATGAGAGGGCAGATACGTATGTGAACTACAGGCCATAGTATCTTTGTTACTGTGCCATATTAGTGTCCGTGACAGCTGGGGCAGCGCCATTGAGGCCATCTCCTCTTTCAAGCAGGAGTTGGAACCGGTTCAAGGAAGAGAACAGAAAAATACATTTGTCAACGAACAGAATCAGAACCAGGAACGAAAGTGATCTACACTGTTACGGAACAGAACCTTTATTCTAAAAGCATGGGAACCAGTTAACAACAACATAGTGCCTGTGCAAAGCCCTTACTCTGTCACTAAGATAGATATTCCAGCATCTGCCTGCCAGCTAAAAATCTTTGCCAGTGTTTGTGCCTGTGTAGGCTACCTGCCCCTCCGAAGCACATGCTACTGTAGCCTACTGACATTACTTGATTCAGAAATTAGGTAGAGATTTTTTATTAGAGAAGACATGATTGGGCTCCCGAGTGGCACAGCTGTCTACGGCACTGCATCTCAGTGCTAGAGGCGCCACTACAGACACCCTGGTTCAAATTCCAGCTGTATCAACAACTGGCCATGATCGGGTGTCCTATAGGGCGGCGCACAATTGGCCCAGCGTTGTCCGGGTTTGGCCGTAATTGTAAATAAGAATGTGTTCTCAACTGACTTGCCTAGTTAAATAAAAGGTAACATTTAAATTGGATTTATTAACTACAAAAATATATGTTTTTAATTTTAATTCTGGTGCCACTCTGCATACAAGCTTGTTAGTCCAACGTTAACTTTCAGAAGTTAAGACATAAGTATAACTGTGTGGACCTAATACATAACAAGATACCCTGCGTTTCAAGCCTCCTCCTCCTCAACCCTCCCTGCCTCGCCCTCTCCCCAATCACAAAATGCCACATGTTCCCTTATATCAGTGCATTTGTAACAACCTAACCATTACGTAACTTCTATTAGATCAAATAGAACTCACGTAGCAAATTAGCAATTACATTTTGTATTAACCAATTTTGACACTCATTGACCTACATACAAAAATTCCTCCCATTGTAGGCTTATTTTTCGTATAGATTGCTGATTGCCTGTTCCTCTATCTGGGCACACTCACCTGGTTTTTCCCCTTAAGCGTCAGGATATTTGTGACCTTCCCGAAAGGTAACCCCAGGGCAATGACCTCCGATTCTGAAGTTTCATTGGGCAGTTTTCTGATGTGCAGCACACGAGAGGGAGGGGCCTCCATCCGGTCTTCCACTCTCAGCTTTTTACTGTCGCTCCCATTGGATTTACTGTCGCTCCCATTGGCTGTAACATCTAGATAGAAGACACAGCTTTTATTGTCCCAATCCTGCTCTAAAGCCACCCCTCAGAAAGCACAAAACACCCACTAACTAAAGAGGAGCACGGAATGAACACCACTAGACTCCATCCTCTTACGATGGACGAACATGTCATACCTAAACTTCAGTATTAGTGTTTCTCAAACATTTAAAGTATAATACTATATTTGGCATCTGAATGCAATATACACTGAGTGTACAAAACATTAGGAACCCCCCCCCCTCTTTTGCCCGCAGAACAGCCTCAATTCATCAGGGCATGGACTCTACAAGGTGTCGAAAGCCGTTTCACAGGGATGCTGACCCATGTTGTTTTAAATACTTCCCACAGTTGTGTCAACTTGGCTGAATGTCCTTTGGGTGGTGGACCATTCTTGATACACACTGGAAACGGTTGAGCATGAAAAACCCAGCAGCGTTGCAGTTCTTGACACACTCAAACCGGTGCACCTGGCACCTACTACCATACCCCGTTCAAAGGCACTTAACTTTTGTCTTGCCCGTTCACCCTCTGAATGGCACACATACACAATGTCTCAATTGTCTCAAGCCTTAAAAATCCTTCTTTAACACGTCTTGTCCTCTTCATCTACACTGATTGAAATAGATTTCACAGGTGACATCAATAAGAGATCATAGCTTACACCTGGATTCACCTGGTCAGTCTATGTCATAGAAAGAGCAGGTGCTCCTAATGTTTTGTTGAGGATTTCAAGTTACATTAATACAGAAACTTTTCCCAGTCAACCCGTGTCAGGCTTCATTCTCTTCAGCCCCGGCGGCAGGTAGCTTAGTGGTTAGAGCGTTGGGCCAATAACCGAAAGGTTGCTGGATCGAATCCCTGAGCTGACAAGGTAAAAATCTGTCGTTCTGCCCCTGAACAAGGAAGTTAAGAACAAATTATTTTTTACAATGACAGCCTAGGAACAGTGGGTTACACTGTTCCTAGGCTGTCATTGTAAAAAAGAATTTGTTCTTAACTGACTTGCCTGTTAAAATGTTTTTTTTTTTTTTTAAATACCTTACTATAGTTCCTCTAAGACATTACAGCCATGTTCTGAAGAGATCTAGCCTATTGAAATGCACCACATCTCTATTTCAGTCACATGCTAGCGTGTGTCCACCTACACATACCGAAACACCTGCCGCGAGGAAGACATTGACCAATACAGCCGTTCTACTTCAAACATTCATTAATCCTTTGACTTATTTGAATGCCGTTGGAACACGGTCAAATTACTTATGCAAATATCTCTTCAGAGAGGGCTGGGGGGGGGGACCCCAAACTTACCACTGATACTGCTCATTTCAGATCCACTGTTGTAGACACTGGTTGACATCAACTCATCTGATCCTCTCTGGAGAAAGAAAACAAAGAGAGAAAGAGGGAGAGAAAGAGAGAAAGTGGGAGGGAGAGAATAAGAGAAAGAGAATAAGAGAAAGAGAGAAAGTGGGAGAGAGAGAGAAAGAAAGAAATTGAGAGCAAGCAGAGCCCCTGAAAGACGACAATGAAATACAGATCTCTCTCTGGACAGTCAGAGAAAACAGAGGGGGGACATAAAACCAGAAAGAGTCGCCTCGTTTTTTTTTTGTTCTAGTGTCAGTCAGCTTAATCTCATGGAGTCTCAAGATGTCAGACATGTCATTTCATCTGGGAAATCCCAGAAGGCTCTGAGCCGTCTGTCCGCTGGGCTGCAGTAAGCGTCTGTCCGCTGGGCTGCAGTTGGTGGCTGACGCGCTCAGAGTCCTGCTAAAACTGACAGACGGGACAGCAATGCTATGCCTGGAGCCATTAGAGACCCATCTAACAGGCCTGGGTCTTAAGCTTTTTTCTATTTTTGTCTGAAATGTTCTTTCTCTCTAACAAAATGTATAGACGCAATAAACTCTGTAAGGCCAGAGTCCACAAATACATTTTAGTAAGTTGTCTAGCTTAAAAACGTGACAACTAGGCCAAGGCTAATTCACACCAGGGCTGGGAATGTAGCTGAAAGGAACGCTTCTCAAAGCAAACTTTATTTTGGACGTGAAACATTGATGAAATAAACACAGAGGCAAAGCCCAGGTTTGTTATAAAGAGTATTTCCATTAGAGGAAGTTACCTTTGTTTTGAACCAGATGGAACAAGGGTTATTGGACACGAATCAAGTTGGAAGGGTACAGGATCACCAAGCATTTATAAGAGAACAAGTTTCTCCCTAAACAGATTCGACTTATGTTGTTCCTATTTAGTTACTGTTGTTCTAATATCATGAAAGCTAGAAATGAGGACTTGAAATGTAGCTGTATTTTTTGGACCCGATACTACATACTCTCTCAACAGTATTAAGTTACATTTAGGATTCTGTACTCATACCAGTAGGTCTATGCCCAGATCCTGACTTGAAAGCACAACTTTTTAAACAATTGTTGTCAATGGGAGAGAGGTAAATTTGAGTTGTGTGTCAGGCATCTGCCCATAAAATACTCTAGGGGTCGAAAAACTGGATGGAGGCAAACCTTGACCAGCGTGAGATACATTAATCTGATGTAGCCTAATGTAACAACTCAACTGGGTAAGATTTTTTTTTTTTTTTTGCCATAGCAATGAAAGGGAATTTCATAGCTATAACTAGCTATAACCTTTGCCATAAATAAATATATACATATTTTACCTTTATTTAACTAGGCAAGTTCTTATTTTACAATCACGGCCTACCGGGGAACAGTGGGCTAACTGCCTGGTTCAGTGGCAGAACGACAGATTTGTACCTTGTCCGCTCCGGAGATTCGAGCCAGCAACCTTTCGGTTACTGGCCCAACGCTCTAACCACCAGGCTACTTGCCATAGAGAGGGCATTGGGCTGAAGCTTACCTTCACACCAACTGCAACATCTCCCATACTGAAAAAGAGAGGGAACAGAATGATTAGCTACCTCGTTAAGCCAAATCGTTCCACAATTATAGCAGCATGCCGCTGCTTCTTTACTTATCTGGAGTTCAACTAGCTAGTAGCTAAGGAAGTTAGCTAGCAGGCTAACGTTAGTGTCGTGGCTACATGCAAAAAGAAAACCACCAGTGACAAACGTTTCTCTCTCTCCACACCAGCGCATACGTTAGCTAGTGAACTCCTAGTTACACATATAAAATGGGTAACCTGTATGGCAATGCACGTTAGCCAGGGATTTTGTAGTTTAACGGTGTTGATAGCTTTGTGAGTGGATAGCTTACGCTAGCTACAATTCCGATCAACAAAGGATAAAATTAATGATCACCGGACAAGTGACGACACACTTTGTCATGCTTGAGTGGTCCTCATTTCTTAAGACTAGCTTGAGCTAGCTAGTTAACTCACGTTAGCTGAACGTGATTGCCCAGTCAATTTATTAGCTGGTTTCTTAACAGTTACAAAAGCAAAATATACTTTTAGTTATCTAACTAAAGCTAACTTGCCATCGCCGTCTGGCAGTTCACATGCCCAGCCAGGAGTTAGCTAACGTTAGCTAGCCAAGCTAACGTAACGTTAGCTAGCGACCCTTAGCTTAAATAAAAACCAAGCTAGGGTGAGGTAAGCAAGCTACTCGAATTGAATCAACTAAATATTGCCGCGCATGATGAATCGTTCATGAACAACACATAGATGGCCAATACATACCCGTCCATTGCTAGAATATCGTTATAAACGACACAGTTTTTTTTTGCACTTCTCTTGCCAACAGCACAAACAACATACAACAAAATGGAGGGACTTGAGAGCTTGGCGGAAATAATCGAACCCGGCGGAAATAGTCGAACAAAAAACGTGTTTCGTTTTACACGCAGCAGCATGTATTTTTCTCTGTAAAACCAATTTGAACATTTTAAGACATAATGGTACGCTATTTTGTACTTCATAGAGGCTTTAAATTGATGCATTGTCATTAATTAGTCTACATCATTTGCTGTGAACATTGAGTTGTTGGGTTTTATTTTTTAGGCTATAGGTCTGTTTGTTTATCCTTTTAATGTGACTCTAGGTTGTGCTACGTGTGCCTATATCAAACATGGGCATGGCTATATTACACATATACACTGAACAAAAATATAAACCCAATATGTAAAGTGTTGGTTTCTCTCACATTTTGTGCATACATTTGTTTACATCCCTGTTAGTGAGCATTTCTCTTTTGCCAAGATAATTCATCCACCTGACAGGTGTGGCATATCAAGAAGCTGATTAAACAGCGTGATCATTACACAGGTGCACGTTGTGCTGGGGACAATAAAAGGCCACTCTAAAATGTGAAGTTTTGTCACACAACACAATGCCACAGATGTCTCAAGTTTTGAGGGAGCGTGTAATTGGCATGCTGACTGCACGAATGTCCACCAGAGCTGTTGCCAGATAATTGAATGTTCATTTCTCTACCATAAGCTGCCTCCAACTTCGTTTAGAGAATTTGGCAGTATGTCAAACCGGCATCACAACCGCAGACCACATGTATGGCGTTGTGTGGGCAATGTATGTCAATGTTGTGAACAGAGTGCCACGTGGTGTGGGGTTATGGTATGAGCAGGCATAAGCCATGGACAACGAACACAATTGCATTTTATCGATGGCAATTTGAATGCACAAAAATACTGTGATGAGATTGTGAGGCCCATTGTCGTACCATTCATCCGCCGTCATCACCTCATGTTTGAGCATGATAATGCACGGCCACATGTCACAAGGATCTGTACAAAATTCCTGGAAGCTGAAAATGTCCCAGTTCTTCCATGGCCTGCATACTCACCAGACATGTCACCCATTGTGCATGTTTGGGATGCTCTGGACCCATGTGTACAACAGCGTGTTCGAATTCACGCTAATATCCAGCAACTAAGCACAGCAATTGAAGAGGAGTGGGACAACATTCCCCAGGCCACAATCAACAGCCTGATCAACTCTATGTGAAGGAGATGTCGTGCTACATGAGACCAATATTGGTCACACCAGATACCGACTGGCTTTCTGATCCACATCCCTACTTTTTTTTAAGGTATCTGTGACCAACAGATGCATATCTGTATTCCCAGTCATGTGAAATCCATAGATTAGGGCCTAATGAATTTATTTCCGTTGACTGATTTCCTTATATGAACTAAGTAAAATCTTTGAAATTGTTGCATGTTGCGTTTATTTTTCCCCCCAGTATAATATGACCCCTCTATGGAAAGATGAGATTCTCAGGAACACGGGACTCGTCACGGGACTCGTCTGAAGTCGGTACCGGCGATCTGCCAACTTCCGTCTGTAGCGTCAGAACCGTTTGGGCTACAAACTAATACCATCCCACTATGGAAAGGGGAGATTCTCACAAACACGATAGTGTTCTCCGTTTCACGGGACTCATCAGAAGGTAACCCAGTACCGGTTAAAACAAATTATAATGGAAGAATGGAGATAGTTTTGTGGCAAAAAAAGGGGGGGTTAAATGTGTCCAAAAATGAAAAATATTTCATTAGCTTTCTTATATCTCAGAGAAATAGGAAAGACATTTCCAAACTTAATTCCTTATGTTTTTTTGTTGTTTTTTTACTGTTTTGAATGTGTTATTCAATGTGTTTCTATGGGCTATATCAGTAAAGGCCAAATTCAATATTTGTTCAAATAATTCCAAAAACGAACAAAAAAAACAGATTTGATACATTCAGGTTTTGTCACGTTCTGACCATAGTTCCTTTTTTATGTCTTTATTTTGGTTTGGTCAGGCGTGAGTTGGGGTGGGCATTCTATGTTGTTTTTTCTATGTTTTCCATTTCTGTGTTTGGCCTGGTATGGTTCTCAATCAGAGGCAGCTGTCGATCGTTGTCTCTGATTGAGAATCATACTTAGGTAGCCTGTTTTCCCCATTTTGGTTGTGGGTGATTGTTTTTGTGTTTGTTTTTGTGTTTGTGTCACCATTCAGGACTGTTTGGGTTTTCGTTGTCATTCACTTTGTTATTTTTTGTATTTTGTCGTGTTCGGTTTTATTAAAATATCATGGACACTTACCACGCTGCGTATTGGTCCGATCATTCATACTCCTCGTCTGAAGAGGAGGAAAGCCGTTACAGGGTTCCTATAATTTAAAGTAAAATAGCTAAATGGTCCATGGTATGACCATCTTAAAACAGATAGAGATGTGAATCCAAGATATACATTATTACCTTGAAAATTACATTTGAACTCAACCAAAGCTTGAAACCCTAGGTATATATTGTCTATTTTTAGTTGAACCACTGGGTTGAATTGAAACAATAGCTGTTGATGACTTTCGTAAATGCTATATAGGCCTAAATAGTATAATTGATTATATATGATTTATAAAGTATGGTTAGGCCTACATTTAATTTGCAGATAGACATAGTATAGTTTCTTATAGAATGAGAAACTATACTATGAAACAAAAATAAATTATAGAAAGAATGATAGTGAAAAGCAGATGGCAAACATACTGCTTTTTACTAATCGGTTGTGCTGCCAGACTTATTTGCCATTCCTTTTGCCTCATCCCTCTCAACCATACAATAAGGCCTGCCGTCCCTCCTGTAGATAAAATTGCACAGTTTTTTTGCAAGTGATAAACCTGTATTGATTTACAATTTTCTGCTTACAATTTTTTTTGGAGTCCCCCAGGAGTATGTGAAGCTGTGTCCTATCATCTCAGTCCAGCCGAGCTGAATCAATGTGTTAAATAGCCCTGGCAAAAACTTCAATATTCTCTACTACTCTGTTTCCAATTTGGTGCTCTATTGAAGACATCTTTCTTGTGCCGTCTGTCGACGCAGAGGGTCTTGCCAGCGCTGTGGGATATGCTAGTGCGTATATACCGTAGATTATGTGTTTGATGTCATGCGTCTATTAACTGAAGTCTATGTCCTCTGTTCCAAATCTTGTGATAAGACATGTAGGGTGCCGAATGTGAAAAAGATATCTATGACGGTGATACAAGGCATTTTCAGGGTGAACGGTAGGCCAGCATTAATACATGTTGTGCATCTATGAATGGTTGAGTGCGGAACTCAGCCCGGGACTTTAGATGGCAAGTATTTTCCCGACTAAGTCATATTTTTCCCTAGATGTCATAGAGCTTTTTAAATGTCTTTGATTATTATTTTTTTAAATAACAAAGTAGTAGAGATCATTGGGACTGAGAAAATATTAAATTATTCCCTATATTGTTCATATTTGCTTTCATTATTGTTTGCTTTGGTGGTGAATAGGAGTTGTCAGATTGCATTTTACATCTAACAAATAGCTACGAAATGGGCATACCAACAAGGTCATGTGTGATGAAATATGAATGTAGAGATGTTGCAGCTAAGCTGAAGGACAACCTCACATGCAGACAGCTGCTCCACTTGGTTCTGTTTATAGGACGGGGGGGGGGGGGGGGATATCTTGGAGAGTGGCGGAACCAGGGCGAATCCTCTTTGGTAGCAGACAAGTTATTCTGAACGCTTTAACGGTTTTGCACGGGAGGACACAAAATAATGCATTTTATATCATATAGGGACAGCGGCATGTATTTATGGATGCCAAGGGAAGCCAGGCTTCTCCAAAAGATTGAAAAAAAAATAAAAAATAATGTATCTTTCGTCTTTCTGTTTAATAAAATTTCTTCAATTTGAAAGAGGCTAAATGTATCTCATTGGAGAAAGAATCTGAGCGAAAGAAACAGCACCCATCTGTCTCAGTATGTGTAGCCAATCTATCTGATGCTGTCTGGTCAAAAAGAGTATGACATTGTTGCCCACAGCACTGAATGCAAGGGAAGCCAACCAGCATTTGGCCTCCTTTGATGAAAAATAAATAAATACAATAATAACCAATCAGCGTTAAGCTAAACTGAGTGCCTCAACTGTGAATGGTCTTGGGGCGCCCCCAAAAAAGTATCAAGGGAAGCCAGTTTGGATTTGGCTTTACACCAATCACATCGAAAGCAAAACGTAATTGACAGAAAAAAGTCCACTTTGTGCAGCTCACCCTGCACTATCAGCTCCAATATTAATAACATGAGCAAGTCTACTTCTGATTAGCTTCCAGTAAACAATTAAAAACAACCAAGCAACACAGAAAAGTGCAAAAAAATTGCCCATATTAACGTATAAGAAACAAGGTTCATGAAGTCAATAACTTTCTTATAACAGATGACATTCATATTCTATCTCTGAAACTCACTAAGAAACTCACTAAGATAATACATTTGATGATACAGTGGTGGCAATACATGGTTATAACATTTACAGAAAATACAGAAATGCCAATGGGGGTGGTGTTGCTGTTTATATTGAGAACCACATTCCTGTAAAGCTTAGAGAGGATCTCATGTTAAATACTGTTGAGGTAATATGACTTCACCTCAAGCCCATTCTTGTGGGAAGCTGCTATAGACCACCAAGTGCTAACAGTCAGTATCTGGATAACGTGCGAAATGCTTGATAATGTCTGTGATATCAATTGGTAGTAGTTACAGTCTTGTCTCATCGCTGCAACTCCGGTACGGACTCGGGAGAGGCATGCATCCTCCGAAACACAACCCAACCAAGCCGCACTGCTTCTTGACACAATGCCCATCCAACCTGAAAGCCAGCCGCACCAATGTGTCGGAGGAAACACCGTACACCTGGCGACCTGGTCAGTGTGCACTGCGCCCGGCCCGCCACAGGAGTCGCTAGTGTGCGATGAGACAAGGATATCCCTGCCGGCCAAACCCGCCCTAACCCGGATGATGCTGGGCCAATTGTGCGCCGCCCCATGGGCCTCCCGGTCACGGCTGGCTGCGACAGAGCCTGGACTCAAACCCAGAATCTCTGGTGGCATAGCTAGCACTGCGATGCAGTGCCTTAGACCTCTGCGCCACCCGGGAGGCCCCGGGTGATTTAAATATTGACTGGCTTTCATCAAGCTGCCCCACTCAAGAAAAAGCTTCAAACTGTAACCAGTGCCTGAAACCTGGTTCAGGTAATTAGTCAACCTATCAGGGTAGTTACAAACAGAACAGGAATTAAATCATTAACATATATTGATCACATCTTTACTAATGTATCCAAATCCATTGGATGTAGTGATCACAATATAGGAGCCATATTTAGGAGAACCAAAGATCCTAACGCTGGGCCTAATATAGTGTATAAGAAGTCATACAACAGGTTTGTAGGGATTCTTATGTTGTTGATGTAAAGAATATTTGCTGGTCTGTGGTGTGTAATGAGGAGCAACCAGACGCTGCACTTGAGTTACTAATAAGCATGCACCCATTAAGAAAATGACTGTAAAAACGGTTAAATCCCCTTGGATTGATGAGGATTTTTTTTTAAATTATGATTGAGAGGGATGAGGCAAAAGGAATGGCAAATAAGTCTGGCAGCACAACCGATTGGCAAACGTACTGCAAATTGAGAAATCATGTGACTAAACTGAATAAAAAGAATAAGAAACTATACTATGAAACAAAAATAAATTATAGAAAGAATGATAGTAAAAAGCTTTGGAGCACCTTAAATTACATTTTGGGCAAAAAGGCAAACTTGGCTCCATCATTCATTGAATCAGGTATCTCATTCATCACAAGACCCACTGATATTGCCAACTACTATAAAGATTTTTTCATTGGCAATATGATCAAACTCAGGCATGACATGCCAGCAACAAATGCTGACACTACAGTACACATTGAAGTATATCTGACCGAATTATGAAAGACAAGAATTGTACTTTTGAATTCCGTAAAGTGAGTTAGGAAAGAGGTGAAAAACAATGACAAGCCACCTGGGTCTGACATCCTGGATGGAAAATTGCTGAGGATAATTGCGGACGATATTGCCACTCCTGTTTGCCATATCTTCAATTTAAGCCTACTAGAAAGTGTGTGCCCTCAGGCCTGGAGGGAAGCAAAAGTCATTCCGTTACCCAAGAATAGTAAAGCCCCCTTTTCCATCTCAAATAGCCAACCAATCAGCCTGTTACCAACCCTTAGTAAACTTTTGGAAAAAATTGTGTTTGACCAGATTCAATGCTATTTTACAGTAAACAAATTGACAACATACTTTCAGCACACTTGTAGGGAAGGACATTCAACAAGCACAGTACTTACACAAATGACTGATGATTGGCTGAGAGAAATAGATGATAAAAATATTGTGGGGGCTGTTTTGTTAGACTTCAGTGCGGCTTTTGACATTATCGATCATAGTCTGCCGCTGAAAAAACGTATGTGTCATTGCTCTACACCCCCAGCTATAATGTGGATAGAAAGTTACCTGTCTACAGAACACAGGCGGTGTTCTTTAATTGAACCCTCTCCAACATAATCCAGTTAAAATCAGGAATTCCCCAGGGCAACTGTCTAGGCCCCTCACTTTTTTCAATCTTTTCTAACGACATGCCACTGGCTTTGAGTAAAGCCAGTGTTTCTATGTATGTGGATGACTGAACACTATACATGTAAGCTACAACAGCAACTGAAATGACTGCAACTCTTAACAAAGAGATGCAGTTAGTTTCAGAATGGGTGGCAAGGAAGTAAGTTAGTCCTAAATATTTCAAAAACTAAAAGCATTTGTATTTGGGACAAATCTTTCACTAGACCCTCAACCTCAACTAAATATTGTAATGAATGATTTGGAAATTGAGCAAGTTGAGGTGACTAAACTGCTTGGAGTAACCCTGGATTGTAAACTGTCATGATCAAAACATATTGATGCAACAGTAGCTAACAAATCTGTCCATAATAAAGCACTGATCTGCCTTCTTAACAGCACTGTCAACGAGTCAGTTCCTACTATTTTGTCGCACCTGGACTACTCTCCAGTCATGAAGTCAGGTGCCACAAAGAGAGACTTAGGAAAATTACAATTGGCAAAGAACATGACAGCATGGCTGGCCCTTAAAAAGTACATGGAGATCCAACATTAATTATATACAGTTGAAGTCGGAAGTTTACATACACTTTAGCCAAATACATTGAAACTCAGTTTTTCACAATTCCTGACATTTAATACAAGTAAAAATTCCCTGTTTTAGGTCAGTTAGGATTATTTATTTCAGCTTTAATTTCTTTCATCACATTCCCAGTGGGTCAGAAGTTTACAGACACTCAATTAGTATTTGGTAGCATTGCCTTTAAATTGTTTAACTTGGGTCAAACGTTTCAGGTAGCCTTCCACAAGCTTAACCTGTTTGGGCTGCAGGGGCAGTATTGAGTAGCCGGATAAAAGGTGCCCATTTCAAACGGCCTCGTACTCAATTCTTGCTCGTACAATATGCATATTATTATTACTATTGGATAGAAAACACTCTCTAGTTTCTAAAACCGTTTGAATTATATCTGTGAGTAAAACAGAACTCCTTTTGCAGCAAACTTCCTGACAGGAAGTGGAAAATCTGAAATCGATGCTCTGTTCTAGGGCCTGCCTATAAATGTCCTTGATATATATCAGTATACATGCACTTCATACGTCTTCCACTAGATGTCGATAGGCAGTGAGAGAAGAAATGGAGTGTATAACTTGATCTGGGGTCGAATAAAAGCTCTTTGTATGACGTGTCACCAGTTTCCTGTTTTCTGGAGAGCGCGTGAAGGGACCTGGTTTTGCCTTCTGTACAGCTGTCGTTATAGACGACTAATATCTCCGGCTTTGATTTTATTTGATACATGTGACAATATCATCGTAAAGTATGTTTTTTCAATATAGTTTTATTAGATTATTGAATTTTTTTCGGGACGTTAGGCGTGTTGCTTTGTCTGCGTATGTTCAGGAAGGAGAGCTTCGCGCCACTTTGCTAGCTTTCCGTGCTAATTGACTGGAGAAGAGGACATTCTAAATCCAAACAACGATTGTTCTGGACAAAGGACCCCTTGTACAACATTCTGATGGAAGATCATCAAAAGTAGGACCCATTTTATGATGTTATTTCATATATCTGTCGTACATGTGAACTAGTAGTTTGCGGCCAGGTTTTGGGCACGCTCTCGCCATAACGTAAACTGCATATCGTAAAACTGATTTATAGCTCAAATATGCACATTTTTCGAACAAAACATAGATTTATTGATCATGTTATAAGACTGTCATCTGATGAAGTTGTTTCTTGGTTAGTTTGGTTGGTTCTTGGTTAGTTAGGTTGGTTTTGTGCATGCTACCTGTGCTGTGAAAAATGTCTGTCCTTTTTTGTATTTGGTGGTGAGCTAACATAAATATACGTGGTGTTTTCGCTGTAAAACATTTAAAAAATCGGACATGTTGGCTGGATTCACAAGATGTTTATCTTTCAAATGCTGTATTGGACTTGTTAATGTGTGAAAGGTAAATATTTCTAAAAAATATATTTTGAATTTCGCGCCCTGCACTTGAGCTGGCTGTTGTCATAAGTGTACCGACCTCGGGCTTGCAGCCAGAAGAAGTTAACCACAATAATTTGGGTGATTTTTGGCCAATTCCATCTGACAGAGCTCATGTAACTGAGTCAGGTTTGAAGGACTCCTTGCTCGCACGCACTTTTTCAATTCTGTCCACAAATTTTCTATAGGATTTAGGTCAGGGCTTTGTGATGACCACTCCAATACCTTGACTTTGTTGTCCTTAAGCCAATTTGCCACAACTTTGGAAGTATGCTTGGGGTCATTGTGCATTTGGAAGACCCATTTGTGACCAAGCTTTAACTTCCTGACTGATGTCATGAGATGTTGCTTCAATATATCCACATAATTTTCCTCCCTCATGAGCCATCTATTTTGTGAAGTGCACCAGTCCCTCCTGCAGCAAAGCACCCCCACAACATGATGCTGCCACCTCCGTGCTTCTCGTTTGGGATGGTGTTCTTCGGCTTGCAAGCCTCCCCCTTTTTCCTCCAAACATAACGATGGTCATTATGGCCAAACAGAGAACTGTTTAGACCAGAAGACATTTCTCCAAAAAGTATGATCTTTGTCCCCATGTGCAGTTGCAAACCATAGTCTGGCTTTTTTATGGCGGTTTTTGGAGCAGTGGCTTCGTCCTTGTTGAGCGGCCTTTCAGGTAACGTCGATATAGGACTCGTTTTACTGTGGATATAGATACTTTTGTTTTCTTCCAGCATCTTCACAAGTTCCTTTGCTGTTGTTCTGGGATTGATTTGCACTTTTTCGCATCAAAGTACGTTGATCTCTAGGAGACAGAACGCATCTTCTTTCTGAGCGGTATTACGGGTGCGTGGTTCCATGCTGTTTAAACGTGCGTACTATTGTTTGTACAGATGAACGTGGTACCTTCAGGCATTTGGAAATTGCTCCCAAGGATGAACCAGACTTGTGGAGGTCTACAATTTTTTTTTCTGAGGTCTTTGGCGGATTTCTTTTGATTTTCCCATGATGTCAAGCAAAGAGGCACTGAGTTTGAAGGTAGGCCTTGAAATACATCCACAGGTACACCTACAATTGACTCAAATTATGTCAATTAGCCTATCAGAAGCTTCTAAAGCCATGACATAATTTTCTGGAATTTTCCAAGCTGTTTAAAGGCACAGTCAATTTAGTGTTATGTAAACTTCTGTCCCACTGGAATTGTGATACAGTGAATTATAAGTGAAATAATCTGTCTGTAAACAATTGTTGGAAAAATTACTTTTCATGCACAAAGTAGATGTCCTAACCGACTTGCCAAAACTATAGTTTGTTAACAAGAAATTTGTGGAGTGGTTGAAAAACAAGTTTTAAAAACTTCTTCAGGCTAGGGTCTATTATACTTTTTTTTTGAGAGCTCATGCTCTTGCAATGGAAAGCTATGGGTCATATGCAATTCCAGCTCCCAGATTGCAATTCCCATGGCTTCCACTAGATGTCAACTGTCTTTGTTAAAGGTTTCAGGCTTGTTTCTTCCCAAACGAGGAGGAATTTTGAGTTTTGGTACTGGGAGTCAGAGTTAAAAATCAGTCTGTGTGCGCGCGACAAAGAGGACGCGCACCTGCTTATTTTGCTTTTCTATTGAACATACTTCTTTCCGTATGAAATATTATAGTTGAATTATATTTTAGATTAGCTAAGGATTAAATAGAAAGGTATTTTGACTTGTTTTAACAAAGTATAGTGGTAGCTTTTTGGATTCCTTTCTCTGCATGTTGAACGAGTGGATTACTCAAATCGATTGCGCCAACTAAGCTGACTTTTTGGGATATAAAGAAGGATTTAATCTTACAAAACGACACTACATGTTATAGCTGGGACCCTTTGGAAGACAAATCAGAGGAAGATTTTCAAAAAGTAAGTGAATATTTAATCACTATTTGTGATTTTATGAAGCCTGTGCTGGACAAAAAATATTTTGATGTGGGGCGCCGTCCTCAAACAATCGCATGGCATGATTTCGTTGTAAAGCCTATTGTAAATCGGACAATGCAGTTAGATGAAGAACTTTAAGCTTTTAACCGAAATAAGACACTTGTATGTTCCTGATTGTTTAATATCCATAATTCTTATGATTATTTATTTGAATTGCGCGCCCTCCAATTTCACCGGAAGTTGTCGACAGGTGTCCCACTGACGGGACGTCTAGCCCTAAGTGCATGTAAACTTCTGACTTCAACTGTACATGTCAATCTCTCATTACTCAAAGTGGAAGAGAGATTGACTTCATCACTGCTTGTTTTTGTATGAAGTGGTGACAAGGTGAATGCACCTAGCTGTCTGTTTAAACTACTAGCACACAGCTCAGACACCCATGCTAACCCCACAAGACATGCCACTAGAGATCCTCAAAAAGTTCTACAGCTGCACTATTGAGAGCATCCTGACCGGTTGCATCACCGCCTGGAATGGCAACTGCTTGGCATCTGACTATAAGGCGCTACAGAGGGTAGTGCGTACTGCCCAGTACATCCCTGGGGCCAAGCTTCCTGCAATCCATGACCTATATAATAGGCGGTGTCAGAGGAAAGCCCATAAAATTGTCAGATACTCCAGTCACCCAAGTCATAGACTGTTTTCTCTGCTACCGCACGGCAATAAGAAGAAGAGACTTGCTTGGGCCAAGAAACACAACCAATGGACATTAGACCAGTGGAAATCTGTCCCTTGGTCTGATGAGTCCGAATTTCATGTTTTTGTTTCCAATCGCCGTGCCTTTGTGAGACGCGGTGTGGGGGAAAGGATGATCTCCGCACCACGAAGCATGGATGAGGAGGAGTGATGGTGTGGGGGTGCTTTGCTGGTGACAATGTCTGTGATTTATTTAGAATTTAAGGCACACTTAACCAGCATGGCTACCACAGCATTCTGCAGTGATACGCCATCCCATCTGGTTTACGCTTAGAGGGACTATCATTTATTTTTCAACCGGACAATGACCCAACACATCTCCAGGCTGTGTAAGGGCTATTTGACCAAGAAGGAGAGTGATGGACTGCTGCATCAGATGTCCTGGCCTCCACAATCACCCGACCTCAACCCAATTGAGATGGTTTGGGATGAGTTGGACCGCAGAGTGAAGGAAAAGCAGCCAACAAGTGCTCAGCATATGTGGGAACTCCTTCAAGACTGTTGGAGAAGCATTCCAGGTGAAGCTGGTTGAGAGAATACCAAGAGTTTGCAAAGCTGTCATCAAAGCAAGTTGGTGGCTATTTTGAATAATCTCAAATATATTTGGATTTTAACACTTTTTTTTGGTTACTACATGATTCCATATGTGTTATTTCATAGTTTTGATGTCTTCACTATTATTCTACAATGTAGAAAATAGTAAAAATAAAGAAAAATCCTTGAATGAGTAGGTGTGTCCAAACTTTTGACTGGTACTGTACATTGTTATATAGTTGTATGATGGTATTATACATGTTGTATTGTAGATATGTAGTGGTGTAATAATGTTATGTGATGTACTGTTTTATCTTTTGTTTTATCTGTAATGTAAATGCCTTAATGTGTTTGGACCCCAGGAAGAGTAACTGATGCCTTGGCAATAGCTAATTGGGATCCCTAATAAAAACAAATAAAAATGTAACTGTTTGTTACATGCTATCATGTTCGTTGTATTGATGAGACCAAGGCGCAGTGTGAGATGAATACATCTTCTCATTTAATGAAACGAAGAACACTTAAACAAACTTACAAAACTAACGTGAAGCTATATATGAAAAGTGCAGACACAGGCAACTAACACATAGACAATCACCCACCAAATGCTCAAGGAATATGGCTGCCTAAATATGGTTCCCAATCAGAGACAACGATAAACAGCTGCCTCTAATTGAGAACCAATCTAGGCAACCATAGACATATAACTACCTAGACTAGTCAAAAACCCATAGACATACAAAAACCCCTAGACAAGACAAAAACTAAACAAACCACCCCTTGTCACACCCTGACCTAACCAAAATAATAAAGAAAACAAATAATACTAAGGTCAGGGCGTGACACATGCCATATGTTTTGTGGACTTCACTAGACACTGGTTGCTCTCCTGTTTTGTGATGAAACAAAGGTGTGGTTCAATTTGTGTCTTTATTATTTTCTCGGCCTTAGGCCTATATAACACCGTTCCGAAGGCATGCGAACTAACAGGTTATAAAATGGCTTTTTCTCTGTCTTTGCTTCCCCAGTGATTTTACCAATGAACCGCAACTTTATAGGGATAGTATTGGAAAATGTACTGTATATCTAACTTCCTGTTTCATTTCCTGCCTTCAATGCATATGTTGCTGTCTTTTGTTATTTTCTTCTAACTTGTTTATGACATTAGTTTGTTATCCGTTTAGCCGTATGCTGAATAGTACAGACAGACTGAAGAGGGAAATGGAATTGGTTAAATCTTTCTAAATTTGGTCCAATGTTTAGTAATCCTCCAGCCTCCCATTTAGCAGCCCATCCCATCCTGTGCTTGCCAGTAGGAGACTATACCAGGATACTTACAGAGTAATAGAATCATGTTTTTCCCTGACGTGTGACCCACTGCACAATATTTTCACAGCTGAAGCTATAGAATGATGATGGAAATGAGGCGAAACAGAGAGCTGCAAGCTGTCTCCTTTCTCCCCTCTCCAGTCTCCTTTCTCCCCTCTCCAGTCTCCTTTCTCCCGTCTCCCCTCTCCCGTCTCTAGTCTCCTGTCTCATGTCTCCCCTCTCCACTCTCCTGTCTCCTGTCTCCTTTCTCCCATCTCACCTCTCCAGTCTCCTGTCTCTTTTTTCCCGTCTCCCCTCTCCAGTCTCCTTTCTCCTGCCTTCCCTTTCCGGTCTCCAGTCTCCAGTCTCCAGTGTCCTGTCTCCAGTGTCCTGTCTCCTGCCTCCCCCTCTTCTGATTCAGAGGGGTTGGGTTAAATGCGGAAGACACATTTTAGGTATCCCCCCGTTCCCTTCCTTTCCTGTCTCCAGTCTCCTGTCTCCTTTCTCCCCTCTCCAGTCTCGTATCCTGTCTCCTTTCTCTCGTCTCCCGTCTCCCGTAACCTTTCACCTGTCTCCCCTCTCCAGTCTCCTTTCTCCCGTATCCCCTCTCCTGTCTCCAGCCTCCAGTCTCCTTTCTCCCGTCTCCCCTCTCCAGTCTCCCCTCTCCTTTCTCCCGTAACCTTTCTCCTGTCTCCCGTCTCCCCTCTCCAGTCTCCCCTCTCCAGTCTCCCCTCTCCAGTCTCCCCTCTCCAGTCTCCTTTCTCCCGTCTCCCGTCTCCAGTCTCCTGTCTCCTGTCTCTTGTATCCTGTCTCCCGTAACCTTTCTCCTGTCTCCCGTCTCCAGTCTCGTCTCCATTTTCCAGTCTCCTTTCTCCAGTCTCCCTTCTCCAGTCTCCTGTCTCCCGTAACCTTTCTCCTGTCTCCAGTCTCCGTCTCCCTTCTCCAGTCTCCTGTCTTCTGCCTCCCCTCTTCTGATTCAGAGGGGTTGGGTTAAATGCGGAAGACACATTTTAGGTATCCCCCCTTTCCCTTTCCGTTCCTTTCCTTTCCTGTCTCCAGTCTCGTCTCCAGTCTCCTTTCTCTCGTCTCCATTTTCCAGTCTCCAGTCTCCAGTCTCCGTCTCCGTCTCCGTCTCCGTCTCCGTCTCCATTTTCCAGTCTCCTTTCTCCAGTCTCCTTTCTCCCGTCTCCCGTATCCCCTCTCCAGTCTCCCGTCTCCGTCTCCATTTTCCAGTCTCCTGTCTCCTTTCTCCAGTCTCCTGTCTTCCCTCTCCAGTCTACCCACTCATGTCTCCTTTCTCCCGTCTCCTTTCTTCCGTCTCCCCTCTCCAGTCTCCCATCTCCCGTTTCCTTTCTCTCGTCTTCCCTCTCCAGTCTCCAGTCTCCTGTATCCCGTCTCCCCTCTCCATTCTCCAGTCTTCTGTCTCCAATGGCCCATCACCTCTGCCGTCACAGACAGAGAGAGACACAGCTAGGAGGCGATCCACACCACTAAAACCAGGCCACGATTGATGCATGATTGTGTTAGTTTATCTCCTCTCCTTCCTGCTGTCTTTTTTATTGTCTTCATAACTCAAATCAACAGTTTACGTTGATTACTTTTTTCAAATCCATTGTATTTTCCACGTAGATTCCACGTCACAATAGGTTGAGAAATTACGTGGAACTTTGATTCAACCAGTTTGTGACCAGTGGGTTCCTTGTGTCAGTGAAGGATAAACTAGTCAGTGGCCATTTAACAGATTGTGAATTTGGTATGACTTCACTCATATTCAGTTTCACAATTACTTTATCTCACTGCTTTCACTTGTATGCAAGTATTTGGAACTGGCCTTGGATAATCCCATCTTTTCAAATTGTTGCGACGGTTTTGCTCAATGCGTGTACTGTTTTGCTCATTGTGCGTGTCCTTGAGTGCATGGGAAAGCACAAATAAATACACACATTTCCGTGAGACGTTTTCACAGACGTTTAACTGATTGGCCCTGAGTGTTCCCCCCCCCCTCGGCATCAACCCAGCAATGTTTACACATGATTTACACAGATATATGCAGTCCAACATGGTTCCCGTGGTTATCCTCTGGGGTCTAGCTCAGTCCAGATATGACACTGCCAAATACTCTGATTCACTCACAGAGAAACTATCACCACAATGGAAGCATATTGAATAGTTTGGTCATTGACTTGTCAATCAAGTGGCCACCAAAGACAGTTGAATCTCTATTCAGACTGAAGGGTTCCTTAGAACAGATCATTGTTTACGTTTCTTATTACTCCAACCAGCAATAGATTTAATGGGTAAACAACACTTTGTGGAGAACAAATACTAATTGAAATATTGTTGTGAATGTTTTGTGTTCGGGAAATATGGAAAACAGAAGTGGAGCAGAATACAGTAAGACACTTCTGCAGAGAATGGGTGAAGGTACCCTTCAAAACATTCAATTTGATCATTTAACTCCTCTCTCTCTTCATGTGGACATCTGGTCCTCCCAGAGACAAAGAGAGGTTTGAAACCGCTCATCTAAATCAGACCAGTGGTGTGGAAGTTGTTACGTTCCCCAGTTTCTGTGTTCTGTTTTGTATTTGAGTGTGTGTGTTTCAGGAGATGGCTTCCTGAAATACTCCCCAACCAGCTGATTGGTCGACCCCAGGCTAATTGGTGATTGGAGCTGACCCCGCCCCCTCGTCAAGAAGCAGCTGACTAATTAACATTGCCACCTGAAGATATAAAAACCAGTGTTCTGTTCAGTAGAGAGGAGATTGGAGGGAGTAGAGAGGAGATGAGATGAGATGAGATGAGATGAGATGAGATGAGATGAGATGAGATGAGATAAGGAGTAGAGATTTGGAGATTGAGAGAGAGAAAAATTTGATTGTGATATAGTGTTGGTTGTGTATCAGAAAGTGTGGTATGTACTGTTGTTGTTGGTAGCAGTTTTGCTATGTCCTGTGTTTGTGAGTGTTTGTGAAATCGTTAATAATTACTCTGTTTCATTTGTTCCCAGGGGGGAAGGAGAAGGCACTTTGGGAGTGCTTAGGCAAGAGGCCCGCGGGCATACATATACCCGTAGTATATTTACTGTCTAGGCACACTAGGTAAGACCTGGGCGGACCACCCCCTGTATTTTGGTTAGGGCACCAGGTGGTGCTAAGTTAGGTAAGTTAAGTGGGTAGGCAGGTTAGATAGGAGAGGGGGAACTTTGATATTTACTTTCTTTGCTTTGGTTCCGTCCAGCCCCTTTTCCCCATATTACCGTGTAAGAAAATAAATCCTAGTAAACGGTAAATTCTGCCTTTGTCGTCCTTTCTCGCACCTGCAGTCCATACCTCTTGCACTTCACAGAGAGTTGAGTTGTAGCAGGGAGTTGCGTTCCCTCTTCTCAGAGGCGTGTGTAACAGAAGTGTTTGACCACCTACATGCCTCTCTACGCACACCATTAATAAAGATCAGGGATTATTTCCATGTCTTTGATATGCAGGTGAGTCAGGATGCCAATTGATAAATAATCAATGCAACTGCTAATTGCTGTAAGTGAAGGGTTTATTTCTTTATGTTCGACTTCTTATTCACACACCCAAATGTATTTATTTTATTTTATTTCACCTTTATTTAACCAGGTAGGCTAGTTGAGAACAAGTTCTCATTTACAACTGCGACCTGGCCAAAGATAAAGCAAAGCAGTACGACACAAACAACAACACAGAGTTACACATGGAATAAACAAACGTACTGTCCAATAACACAACAACACATAAACAAACGTACAGTCAATAATGCAATAGAAAAATATATGTACAGTGTGTGCAAATGGAGAAGAGTAGGGAGGTAAGGCAATAAATAGGCCATAGAGGCGAAATAATTACAATTTAACATTAACACTGGAGTGATAGATGTGCATAAGATGAATGTGCAGGTAGAGATACTGGGGTGCAAAATAGCAAGAGGATACATAACAATATGGGGATGAGGTAGTTTGGGTGTGCTATTTACAGATTGGCTGTGTACAGGTACAGTGATCGATCGGTAAGCTGCTCTGACAGCTGATGCTTAAAGTTAGAGAGGGAGATATAAGACTCCAGCTTCAGTAATTTTTGCAATTCATTCCAGTCATTGGCAGCAGAGAACTGGAAGGAAAGGCGGTCAAAGTAAGTGTTGGCTTTGGGGATGACCAGTGAAATATACCTGCTGGAGCGCGTGCTACGGGTGGGTGTTGCTATGGTGACCAATGAGCTGAGATAAGGCGTGCCTTTACCTAGCAAAGACTCATAGATGACCTGGAGCCAGTGGGTTTGGCGACGAATATGTAGTGAGGGCCAGCCAACGAGAGCATACAGGTCGCAGTGGTGGGTAGTACATGGGGCTTTGGTGACAAAACGGATGGCACTGTGATAGACTAGTGTTGGAGGCTATTTTGTAAATCACATCGCCGAAGTCAAGGATCGGTAGGATAGTCAGTTTTACGAGGGTATGTTTGGCAGCATGAGTGAAGGAGGCTTTGTTGCGAAATAGGATGCCGATTCTAGATTTAATTTTGGATTGGAGATGCTTAATGTGAGTCTGGAAGGACAGTTTACAGTCTAACCAGACACCTAGGTATTTGTAGTTGTCCACATATTCTAAGTCAGAACCGTCCAGAGAAGTGATGCTAGTCGGGCGGGCGGGTGCGGGCAGCAATTGGTTGAAGTGCATGCATTTAGTTTTACTAGCATTTAAAAGCAGTTGGAGGCCACGGAAGGAGTGTTGTATGGCATTGAAGCTCGTTTGGAGGCTTGTTAACACAGTGGCCAAAGAAGGGCCAGATGTATACAGAATGGTGTCGTCTGCGTAGAGGTGGATCAGAGAATCACCAGCAGCAAGAGCGACATCATTGATATATACAGAGAAAAGAGTCGGACCGAGAATTGAACCCTGGGGCACCCCCATAGAGACTGCCAGAGGTCCGGACAACAGGCCCTCCGATTTGACACACTGAACTCTATCTGAGAAGTAATTGGTGAACCAGGCGAGGCATTGATGACAGCTTTACACACTCTTGGCATTGTCTCCTATTAGCTAAGTAAGTACTTATTCCTTATTGTACTAGGAACAGCTTGCCCAATCTTGTCCTTCCTTAAGCGACTATTTCACATTTCCAATAAAGGACAACCTGATCCTTTCATTACCTCTCAAATATGATGTAATGATATGATCTGATTGTTACAATCTGTGATTTCATAAATCATCTCTTTGCAAGAGAGCAATATCAGCTGATATATAAATTACTTACAACGTTGTCTTACAAATACGTACTAGTGGGAAGACACATGTCCCTTGTTTTGCCTGTGACGTTCTGGTTATTCACTATGTATTGCTGTGGCCCCGTTTACATTATGGTTATCAATACATGTTGTTGTAGATGGTGCTTCCTTCCAGTATCCACTGTAGAACACAATGACATTATCTATTGGAAATGCATTGTTAATAGTAGGCCTATGCTGGTGTGGGTGTTGTAACATATCCGGTGTGTTCACTTCACTGTATAACGTTGTATTAAATGTACTGTGTGCCTAGAGATGGCCTGTAGTTTCTGTGTCTACGTTCAAGTACACACTGTATACAGATTTTTTTTCTTCTGTTGTGTTATTGGACAGTACGTTTGTTTATTCCATGTGTAACTCTGTGTTGTTGTTTGTGTCGCACTGCTTTGCTTTATCTTGGCCAGGTCGCAGTTGTAAATGAGAACTCTTTCTCAACTGGCCGACCTGGTTAAATAAAGGAGAAATAAAATATAAAATAAGGAAAGAGAAATACCAGAGGCAGCAGTCAATGATCAGCCTTTTTTTACATTTTTTGTCCGGGTTTTGTTGAAGCTTATAGTCATATTTCCATCGTCACTGTCAGGGACCCAGACAGGATTTTAGGGGCCCCTTTAATCATTCCAGTACTGTGTGTTTAGCTGTACTAGTTTGGCTCTATCATGCAGAGACAGTCACCGCTATAATTAATGTGGAGAGTTTGAATGAGAAACGCAAAACAAAGTAAATGAGACGCTGCTGGATCGAGGAGGAGCCAATGGTGCTATCCCGGGCCAACCGAAGCTCCACGATGCTACGCTATCATTACGTTTAGGGGGGATTCTGACTTAGAGCCAACCGAAGCTCCACGATGCTACGCTATCATTACGTTTAGGGGGGATTCTGACTTAGAGCCAACCGAAGCTCCACGATGCTACGCTATCATTACGTTTAGGGGGGATTCTGACTTAGAGCCAACCGAAGCTCCACGGTGCTACGCTATCATTACGTTTAGGGGGGATTCTGACTTACAGCCAACCGAAGCTCCACGATGCTACGCTATCATTACGTTTAGGGGGGATTCTGACTTAGAGCCAACCGAAGCTCCACGATGCTACGCTATCATTACGTTTAGGGGGGATTCTGACTTACAGCCAACCGAAGCTCCACGATGCTACGCTATCATTAAGTTTAGGGGGGATTCTGACTTAGAGGCGTTCAGTCATAATCCCACAGACGGTAGCTTCGCACCATTGGATCGGCTGCTGTTCTTGTTGTACTGTTGCTGTGTTTTGTTTTTTTCCCCTCTGAAAAGGATATTCGAGGAACCCCCGTGTAAAGGTTCAAACAGGAACACCTGGGTAAAGGTTCAAACAGGAACCCCTGTGTAAAGGTTCAAACAGGAACCCCTGTGTAAAGGTTCAAACAGGAACCCCTGGGTAAAGGTTCAAACAGGAACCCCTGTGTAAAGGTTCAAACAGGAACCCCTGGGTAAAGGTTCAAACAGGAACCCCTGTGTAAAGGTTCAAACAGGAACCCCTGGGTAAAGGTTCAAACAGGAACCCCTGGGTAAAGGTTCAAACAGGAACCCCTGGGTAAAGGTTCAAACAGGAACCCCTGGGTAAAGGTTCAAACAGGAACCCCTGGGTAAAGGTTCAAACAGGAACCCCTGGGTAAAGGTTCAAACAGGAACCCCTGGGTAAAGGTTCAAACAGGAACCCCTGGGTAAAGGTTCAAACAGGAACCCCTGGGTAAAGGTTCAAACAGGAACCCCTGTGTAAAGGTTCAAATAGGAACCCCTGTGTAAAGGTTCAAACAGGAACCCCTGTGTAAAGGTTCAAACAGGAACCCCTGTGTAAAGGTTCAAACAGGAACCCCTGGGTAAAGGTTCAAACAGGAACCCCTGGGTAAAGGTTCAAACAGGAACCCCTGGGTAAAGGTTCAAACAGGAACCCCTGTGTAAAGGTTCAAACAGGAACCCCTGGGTAAAGGTTCAAACAGGAACCCCTGGGTAAAGGTTCAAACAGGAACCCCTGGGTAAAGGTTCAAACAGGAACCCCTGGGTAAAGGTTCAAACAGGAACCCCTGTGTAAAGGTTCAAACAGGAACCCCTGGGTAAAGGTTCAAACAGGAACCCCTGGGTAAAGGTTCAAACAGGAACCCCTGGGTAAAGGTTCAAACAGGAACCCCTGGGTAAAGGTTCAAACAGGAACCCCTGGGTAAAGGTTCAAACAGGAACATTTTGAACCTTTTTTAAATATTAGAAGATTGGAGTTTAGGCTAGGTTGAAGATTGTATTATTGTATTGTATTATTCAATATTGCTATTAAAATAGTAGTCATATAGGAACGGGTAATTGTTTACAAGTTGCTAGCTATCCTATAAAGAAATCGCCAAAAACCACAGACGTGGATTTCGTCTTCTTCTGAGTCTGGCAGCGCAATAAATCCAATGACGAAATACATTCAAAGTGCTCCTCCAGGTACATTTAATACTGTTTTAATGTTCTATAAATACTGTTTTAATACTGTTTTAATGTTGTTTAAATACTCTTTTTATACTGTTTTAATACTGTTTTAATACTGTTTTAATGTTGTTTAAATACTCTTTCAATACTGTTTTAATACTGTTTTAATGTTCTTTTAATGTTGTTTAAATACTCCTTTAATACTGTTTTTATGTTATTTTAAAGTTGTTTAAATACTCCTAATACTGTTTTAATGCGGGTTTAATGCTCTTTCAATGCTGTTTTACTGCTGTTTTATTACTGTTTTAACGTAACGTTGTTTTAATACTGTTTTATTACTGTTTTAACGTTGTTTTAATACTGTTTTATTACTGTTTTAACGTTGTTTTAATACTGTTTTAACGTTGTTTTAGTACTGTTTTAACGTTGTTTTAATACTGTTTTATCACTGTTTTAACGTTGTTTTAATACTGTTTTAACGTTGTTTTAATACTGTTTTATCACTGTTTTAAAACCTGTTATGGCTGCAAGGGGCAGTATTGAGTAGCCAGTTAAATCGTGCCCATTTCAAACGGCCTCGTACTCAATTCTTGCTCGTACAATATGCATATTATTATTACTATTGGATAGAAAACACTCTCTAGTTTCTTAAACCGTTTGAATTATTTATCTGAGTGAAACAGAACTCATTCTGCAGCACATTTCCTGACCAGGAAGTGGAATGTCAGAAATCGATGCTCTGTTCAACTTCCTGCCTATACATGGGCATGATACGTAAGAGTCTACGTACACTTCATACACCTTCCCCTGGTTGTCAAGAGGCGGTGAGAGAAGAAATTTCATGTTTATCTTGGTCTGAGGTGGAATTAAAGGTCTTTGTATGACGTGACCGTCCATTTCCTGTTTCTGGAGCGCGCGAAAGGGGACATGGATTTGCCTTCTGTTTAGCTGTCGTTATGGACGACTAATATCTCCGGTTTAGATTTTATTTGATACATGTGACCATATCATCGTAAAGTATGTTTTTTCAATATAGTTTAATCAGATTATTGAAATTTTTTCGGGAGTTTTGCCGTGTTCCGTTCTCTGACTTTGTTGACGTTGGAGAGATCCGTGCCACTTGGCAAGTGCCCATGCTAAATCAAGAGGGAAATTTGCCGTTCCAGATACAAACAACGACTGTTCTGGACAAAGGACACCTTGTCCAACATTCTGACGGAAGATCACCAAAAGTAAGAAACAATTTATGATGCTATTTCTAATATCTGTCGTGCATGTGAACTGGTCGTGGGCGCCCAAGTGTTTCTGGCTATTGTGGCTACGCTAATATAACGCTATATTGTGTTTTCGCTGTAAAACACTTGATAAATCGGAAATATTGTCTGGAATCACAAGATGCCTGTCTTTCAATTGCTGTACACTATGTATTTTTCAGAAATGTTTTATGATGAGTAATTAGGTATTTGATGTTGGTGTCTGTAAATATTATGGCTGCTTTCGGTGCAATTTCTGATTGTAGCTGAAATGTAAACTATGATTTATACCTGAAATATGCAAATTCTTCGAACAAAACATATGGTATACAATAAATATGTTATCAGACTGTCATCTGATGAAGTTGTTTCTTGGTTAGTGGCTATTTATATCTTTATTTGGTCGAATTTGTGATAGCTACTGATGGAGTAAAAAACTGATGGAGTAAGAAAAGTGGTGTCTTTTGCTAACGTGGTTAGCTAATAGATTTACATATTGTGTCTTCCCTGTAAAACATTTTAAAAATCGGACATGTTGGCTTGATTCACAAGATGTGTACCTTTCATATGCTGTATTTGACTTGTTAATGTGTGAAAGTTAAATATTTAAAAAAAATATATTTTGAATTTCGCGCCCTGCACTTGAGCTGGATGTTGTCATAAGTGTACCGGTGTCGGGCTGCAGCCCAAACAGGTTAACGTTGTTTTATTACTGTTTTAACGTTGTTTTAATACTGTTTTAACGCTGTTTGAATACTGTTTTAAAACTGTTTTAATGCTGTTTACAGAGGGAAACAAAAGTCACAGTGAGAAGACAATTTTGGGGGTTTTCTATACTTTTTCCAGGTTTTAAGGTTTTGCTAGACTCTACAATGTCTCAATTAGAGGTTTACCTCCAGATGTCATCTCACACTGACTGTCTCAATTAGAGGTTTACCTCTGAATGTCATCTCACACTGACTAAAGTCTTACATGTGTTTCCCCTCCATGACTAGACAGAGGCCTCTCTAAGTAATGGAATCGTATTGGTTCAATCTGATTAAAATAGATTAATTAATTACTCTGCTCGGATGCTGTTGTTCCTGATTAATGAAGCTTAAAGCCCCGATTGGCTTGTAAACCATGAAGCCCAATTGTCTTGGCTTTTCTCCTGACCACAGTCTGTGAACAATAGCAGCAATCCTCTCTTTGGAACTATAGGAGACCGTCACTGCTTCTCACGTGCCTTATTATAAGAAAATATTGTCACGACTTCCGCCGAAGTCGGTTCCTCTCCTTGTTCGGGCGGCGTTCGGCGGTCGACGTCGGCGGTCTTCTAGCCATCGCCGCTCCACCTATCATTTTCCATTTGTTTTGTCTTGTTTTCCTGCACACCTGGTTTACATCTCCTCATAATTACTATGTGTATTTAGCCCTCTGATTCCCTCCATGTCTGTGTGGGGTATTGTTTAATTGTCAAGGTCGGCACGCTTCCGGCTGGTTTGCGCAGGGTTTTGTTTTGTACCCGTGCTTTGTGGCAGCCGGTCCTTTGTACTTGGTTGTTGTACTTGGTGCTGCCTCACATGTTCTTTGGGCATGTGTTTTTGTGACGCGGTTGCATTCTGTTCTAATAATTGCCCCAGTAAAGTGCTTTGTCCGCTCATCTCTGCTCTCCTGCGCCTGACTTCCACCAGCTACACCCACCGTTATGACAAATATAAAGGCTCACAAGTTTACAAGCTCTCTACCTGCAGGCATTAAGTGTTGCCAAAAGCCTAAAATTACTGGTCACTCAAAATGATTCATCTTTACTTACAGCTTCAAGACCAGTTTGGGATCTAAAAAGTATTTGTGTGTAAATATTATGTTTAGGTTCTCCTCCGTTACCTCCATGTCGTAGTGTGGGCAGAGCTTCAGGCAAAAAAAAATTAAAAAAATATATAAAAAAATACTAGTATGCAGAAACAGAACAACAAAGTTTTTAAAACTTTATTTATTATTATTATTTTTTTTTTTTTTTAACTCTGTGCCCTTTTAGAGCTACACCTCTCAGTTTACGATTCTCTGTTTTAAATGTCAAGTCGAACAACTGCACTCTCTCGTCTAGCCTCTTGTTTATCTAACCATCTGGAGCCTGTCAGAGAGAGAGAAAGAGGGAGGGAGGGAGGGATGGAGGGGGGGGGGGGGGGGAAATAGCTTACTAGCCTTGTGTTTTATAGAGCAGATATGAACTGGCCTTTTAGGTTTGAGCAATGTTCCAGAACCGCTTTGTCATTTATCACACGTTGACTTTTTAAAGCTCATGACGGATGGGCCACGTTCACCCGGCTCCAAATGAAACTGGAAATGACATCAGTCAAACTTGGCCTGTAATGCTCAAATAACCGGGAGCCATCTAAGATGCATTTCTGCCGTGGCACTGCAGACCTCTGAATGAACCCAGGCCTTCTGTTTCATATTTTGATTATTCCCTGACCATAAAATGAATATGAGAACCTCTTCTCCTTCAAGCGTTTTTGATCAACATTTAGAAAGTTTACATTGACAATTGCCTATAATTGTTATCTCTCACAACAGAAAATACATACATTTTTTGGGCAAAAAACTATTGTCAAATAGAAATGAAGGGTTTGACGTGTTTCCATCATCCATTTAGGCAAATTGTGCATGAATAAATTGGCGACAGTCAGTATGCCCTCTCACCTATCTGTTTCAGGTAGCCCGCAAAAGCCAGCATGGATAGAATGCAAGAATTGCCTAATATTTGCCATATTCTATTCATTCTCACGTGCCACAGTATCGCCACGGTCCGTGCCATGTTTAGACTTGCACTTCTGTAGATCTGAAATATTGAACGGGGAAACTTGCATCCAGCCAACCACAAAATCAATGCCAAGCAATTCAGGCATTCTTGAAAGTCAGGGCAATCCTTGTCCTGCAAAGAAACATTATTTTGATCTAGTTGAAAAATAGATTTAGCAAGCACTAGGCATTTAGAATGAAATGTTGAACGGAGATTTACAGTTACCCCGCATACTATTCAGGAGGATGACAGGGACTATACATATGGATGGCAGTCAGGGACTATACATAGGGATGGCAGTCAGGGACTATACATAAGGATGGCAGTCAGGGACTATACATATGGATGGTAGTCAGGGACTATACATATGGATGGTAGTCAGGGACTATACATAAGAATGGCAGTCAGGGACTATACATAAGAATGGCAGTCAGGGACTATACATAAGAATGGCAGTCAGGGACTATACATAAGAATGGCAGTCAGGGACTATACATATAGATGGCAGTCAGGGACTATACATATGGATGGCAGTCAGGGACTATACATTAGGATGGCAGTCAGGGACTATACATTAGGATGGCAGTCAGGGACTATACATAAGGATGGCAGTCAGGGACTATACATAAGGATGGCAGTCAGGGACTATACATAAGGATGGCAGTCAGGGACTATACATAAGGATGGCAGTCAGGGACTAGACATATGGATGGCAGTCAGGGACTATACATATGGATGGCAGTCAGGGACTACACATATGGATGGCAGTCAGGGACTAGACATAAGGATGGCAGTCAGGGACTATACATATGGATGGCAGTCAGGGACTATACATATGGATGGCAGTCAGGGACTAGACATAAGAATGGCAGTCAGGGACTAGACATAAGAATGGCAGTCAGGGACTAGACATATGGATGGCAGTCAGGGACTATACATTAGGATGGCAGTCAGGGACTATACATAAGGATGGCAGTCAGGGACTATACATAAGGATGGCAGTCAGGGACTATACATAAGGATGGCAGTCAGGGACTATACATAAGGATGGCAGTCAGGGACTATACATATGGATGGCAGTCAGGGACTATACATAAGGATGGCAGTCAGGGACTATTCATTAGGATGGCAGTCAGGGACTATTCATTAGGATGGCAGTCAGGGACTAGACATATGGATGGCAGTCAGGGACTATTCATTAGGATGGCAGTCAGGGACTAGACATATGGATGGCAGTCAGGGACTATTCATTAGGATGGCAGTCAGGGACTATTCATTAGGATGGCAGTCAGGGACTATTCATTAGGATGGCAGTCAGGGACTATTCATTAGGATGGCAGTCAGGGACTAGACATATGGATGGCAGTCAGGGACTATTCATTAGGATGGCAGTCAGGGACTAGACATATGGATGGCAGTCAGGGACTATACATATGGATGGCAGTCAGGGACTATTCATTAGGATGGCAGTCAGGGACTAGACATATGGATGGCAGTCAGGGACTATTCATTAGGATGGCAGTCAGGGACTAGACATATGGATGGCAGTCAGGGACTATTCATTAGGATGGCAGTCAGGGACTAGACATATGGATGGCAGTCAGGGACTATACATAAGGATGGCAGTCAGGGGCTATACATATGGATGGCAGTCAGGGACTATTCATTAGGATGGCAGTCAGGGACTATACATAAGGATGGCAGTCAGGGACTAGACATATGGATGGCAGTCAGGGACTATTCATTAGGATGGCAGTCAGGGACTAGACATATGGATGGCAGTCAGGGACTATTCATTAGGATGGCAGTCAGGGACTAGACATATGGATGGCAGTCAGGGACTATACATAAGGATGGCAGTCAGGGACTATACATAAGGATGGCAGTCAGGGACTATACATTAGGATGGCAGTCAGGGACTATTCATTAGGATGGCAGTCAGGGACTATACATAAGGATGGCAGTCAGGGACTATACATATGGATGGCAGTCAGGGACTATTCATAAGGATGGCAGTCAGGGACTATACATATGGATGGCAGTCAGGGACTATACATATGGATGGCAGTCAGGGACTATTCATTAGGATGGCAGTCAGGGACTATACATAAGGATGGCAGTCAGGGACTATACATAAGGATGGCAGTCAGGGACTATACATAACTGTGGAATGACAGCCGGATGTCTTCAACAATCCTCCATCCATGCGCTGTAATCTGTGTCCCCACTGAATGTGTGGGAGTTAGTTATCAATAATACTGTCGTTCAACAGGTGGTTTAGGAGAGAGTTTATTGGAACAGTTTGCCATAGACTAAGAGATCCCTTAGGTTGGGGTTTTCTGTGAAATGCTCATATAGGTCTGAATGCCTGGAGTGAGGGGAAATGTACGTTGGGTTTGGGTGAAAGCGGCTTTGAGTCTGGAATGAAGGAGTCTGTTTTTGTCTGGGGGTCTGTATCTGTTGGGGGGGGATAGGAACAGGGGGTCTGGGAAAGGTAAGGGTTAGAATTAGGTTTAAGGTTAGGGTTAGGCGCGAGGGGTAGTTTTAGGGTTAGGAGCTAGGGATAGTTTTAGGGTTAGGAGCTAGGGGTAGTTTTAGGGTTAGGAGCTAGGGATAGTTTTAGGGTTAGGAGCTAGGGGTAGTTTTAGGGTTAGGAGCTAGGGCTAGGTTTCGGGATAAGGTTAGGGTTTAGGGAAGTAGGATTTTGAATGGGACTGAATTGTGTGTCCCCAGAAGGTTAGTTATACAAGACTGTGTGTGTGTGTGTGTGTGTGTGTTCCTACGCTTGGCTCAAAGATAACAGCTGGGGCTCTGAGTGCCTTCAGTACTGCTGTTCCACTGTGTTCCTGTCCAGGAGGGTTTTAGGGTGATCAGTACTGCTGTTCCACTGTGTTCCTGTCCAGGAGGGTTTTAGGATGATCAGTACTGCTGTTCCACTGTGTTCCTGTCCAGGAGGGTTTTAGGGTGATCAGTACTGCTGTTCCACTGTGTTCCTGTCCAGGAGGGTTTTAGGGTGATCAGTACTGCTGTTCCACTGTGTTCCTGTCCAGGAGGGTTTTAGGATGATCAGTACTGCTGTTCCACTGTGTTCCTGTCCAGGAGGGTTTTAGGGTGATCAGTACTGCTGTTCCACTGTGTTCCTGTCCAGGAGGGTTTTAGGATGATCAGTACTGCTGCTCCACTGTGTTCCTGTCCAGGAGGGTTTTAGGGTGATCAGTACTGCTGTTCCACTGTGTTCCTGTCCAGGAGGGTTTTAGGATGATCAGTACTGCTGTTCCACTGTGTTCCTGTCCAGGAGGGTTTTAGGGTGATCAGTACTGCTGTTCCACTGTGTTCCTGTCCAGGAGGGTTTTAGGGTGATCAGTACTGCTGTTCCACTGTGTTCCTGTCCAGGAGGGTTTTAGGATGATCAGTACTGCTGTTCCACTGTGTTCCTGTCCAGGAGGGTTTTAGGGTGATCAGTACTGCTGTTCCACTGTGTTCCTGTCCAGGAGGGTTTTAGGGTGATCAGTACTGCTGTTCCACTGTGTTCCTGTCCAGGAGGGTTTTAGGATGATCAGTACTGCTGTTCCACTGTGTTCCTGTCCATGAGGGTTTCAGGGTGATCAGTACTGCTGTTCCACTGTGTTCCTGTCCAGGAGGGTTTTAGGATGATCAGTACTGCTGTTCCACTGTGTTCCTGTCCAGGAGGGTTTTAGGGTGATCAGTACTGCTGTTCCACTGTGTTCCTGTCCAGGAGGGTTTTAGGGTGATCAGTACTGCTGTTCCACTGTGTTCCTGTCCAGGAGGGTTTTAGGGTGATCATTACTGCTGTTCCACTGTGTTCCTGTCCAGGAGGGTTTTAGGGTGATCAGTACTGCTGTTCCACTGTGTTCCTGTCCAGGAGGGTTTTAGGGTGATCAGTACTGCTGTTCCACTGTGTTCCTGTCCAGGAGGGTTTTAGGGTGATCAGTACTGCTGTTCCACTGTGTTCCTGTCCAGGAGGGTTTTAGGGTGATCAGTACTGCTGTTCCACTGTGTTCCTGTCCAGGAGGGTTTTAGGGTGATCAGTACTGCTGTTCCACTGTGTTCCTGTCCAGGAGGGTTTTAGGATGATCAGTACTGCTGTTCCACTGTGTTCCTGTCCAGGAGGGTTTTAGGGTGATCAGTACTGCTGTTCCACTGTGTTCCTGTCCAGGAGGGTTTTAGGGTGATCAGTACTGCTGTTCCACTGTGTTCCTGTCCAGGAGGGTTTTACGGTGATCAGTACTGCTGTTCCACTGTGTTCCTGTCCAGGAGGGTTTTACGGTGATCAGTACTGCTGTTCCACTGTGTTCCTGTCCAGGAGGGTTTTAGGGTGATCAGTACTGCTGTTCCACTGTGTTCCAGCCATTTAAATTCATGTGAATTAAAAACATGTTTTGAGACACTCAAGTGGATGATGTTAAAGCCAGACCATGGGTAGAAGTGAAAACTTAATCATCCTCACTAAGGAGGTCAATGGATCTCGACCCAAACAACGGATTTGCCATGGAAACGCGTAGGGGAAAGATTGGTCAGTAACCGAAAGGTTGCTGGAACGAATCCCCGAGCTGACAAGGTAAAAATCTGTCGTTCTGCCCCTGAGCAAGGGAGTTAACCCACTGTTCCCCGGGCACCGAAGACGTGGATGTCGATTAAGGCAGCCCCCCTGCACCTCTCTGATTCAGATCGATAGGGTTAAACGCGGAAGACAAATTGTAGTTGAAGGCATTCAGTTTTACAACTGACTAGGTAGCCCCCCTTTCCATTTCCGTGGGGGAAAGATCCCAAATCTCCTCATTGCCCCCCTTGCAAATTAGCCTACATTTAGGCTGTTGTTTATCTGTGTATTTTACACTTTGTTGAGGTAAAAAATCTGTGTGGTAATCCTGTTATGGATGTCATCCCTAATAAATGTTCATGTCATTGTCACCAATCAACTGCATTGCATTCAAAATCAACTTTGACCATCACCACTGATTTGCTGTATGCTAGCTATGCTACCAGCTTATACGAATGGGAGCTAGCATTTAGCAGTCGCTTCTTCTAAACCAGAAAAGGGACAACTTCTAAATCTTATGCAGAGAAAACAGGCACATTATATCCAAATCGGACTTGAGCAACCACATTGTGGGCCTGTTTACAATTACACCAATCATGACGGACATCAGATGTGTTAAATGTACTGCGGGAGTGGGAGTCCTCCAATCACAATGAAGGATCTACTCTCTGTGGCCAGAGTGGTGACTGGGGCCGGTCCAGTGGCTCAGGTGAGGTACTGTATGTCCCTGCCCTCTGTGTGGGTTGATCAGCTGACTCAGGCTACTGATGCATTCTTCCACCCATCTGTCCACTTGTGATTGGCTACAAGAGCTCAGGGGCCAATAAGGGCTCTCCCCCCGGAAGCGAGGGTCATAGTCACTATACAGGTGTGGCCAAAATCAATGTGGGGATTTGACTACAGACAGTGGATTGTAGTCGATGTATAATGATCCCTTTACTTTAGTGGAATAGTAAGTCTCATGCTTTACAACCATATCCTTAGGGACAAAATCAGTGTTGTTGACCTGCAATCATTTCCTTGTGTCTCCAGGGAGGAAATCAGGGAAAGGCCTCTATAAACTAATGGACGAAGTGCCTTGTTTTTTCAGTGTAGCTCAATGAAGTTGCCTGAAGCACAGTGGCATGCAAAGCCGATTTCATCAGCCTAGCTGTTTTCTTTACGGCTTTCAATATTGAGGGAGTTGATTTATTCAACTGAAAATGTGCAGTCAATGAAATGCCTGGTGGCTGACAGAAAATTAATGAATGGGATATTTAAGAAACAAGGCCCGAGGGTGTGTGGCATATGGCCAATAAACTACGGCTAAGAGGTGTTCTTATGCATGACACAAAGCGGATCCCTGGATATATCCCTTAGCCGTGGTATATTGGCCATATACCACAAACCGTCCAAATTGCCTCATCGCTATTAGAAACTGGTTACAAACGTAATTGTAGCAGTAAAAATGCCTGTTTTGTCATATCCGTGGTACACAGTCTGATATACCGCGGCTGTCAGCCAATCAGCATTCAGGGCTCGAACCACCCAGTTTATAATGATATTTGTGTGGTATTAGATGTGTTTTGGGGCTGAGGGGAACGATACACCTTTCACCACAACACATGGAGGAAATCATGCCTTTGATGACGCCTGTTGACTGATCCCACATAATGCCTGTTGACTGATTCCACATAATGCCTGTTGACTGATCCCACATAATGCCTGTTGACTGATCCCACATAATGCCTGTTGACTGATTCCACATAATGCCTGTTGACTGATCCAACATAATGCCTGTTGACTGATTCCACATAACGCCTGTTGACTGATTCCACATAATGCCTGTTGACTGATCCAACATAATGCCTGTTGACTGATTCCACATAATGCCTGTTGACTAATCCCACATAATGCCTGTTGACTGATCCCACATAACGCCTGTTGACTGATTCCACATAATGCCTGTTGACTGATTCCACATAATGCCTGTTGACTGATCCCACATAATGCCTGTTGACTGATCCCACATAATGCCTGTTGACTGATCCCACATAACGCCTGTTGACTGACCTCACATAATGCCTGTTGACTGATTCCACATAATGCCTGTTGACTGATTCCACATAATGCCTGTTGACTGGTTCCACATAACGCCTGTTGACTAATTCCACATAATGCCTGTTGACTGACCTCACATAATGCCTGTTGACTGATTCCACATAATGCCTGTTGACTGATTCCACATAATGCCTGTTGACTGATTCCACATAATGCCTGTTGACTGACCTCACATAATGCCTGTTGACTAATTCCACATAATGCCTGTTGACTGATTCTACATAATGCCTGTTGACTGATTCCACATAATGCCTGTTGACTGATTCCACATAATGCCTGTTGACTGATTCCACATAATGCCTGTTGACTGATCCCACATAATGCCTGTTGACTGATTCCACATAATGCCTGTTGACTGATCCCACATAACGCCTGTTGACTGATCCCACATAATGCCTGTCGACTGATTCCACATAATGCCTGTCGACTGATCCCACATAATGCCTGTTGACTGATCCCACATAATGCCTGTTGACTGATCCCACATAATGCCTGTTGACTGATCCCACATAATGCCTGTTGACTAATCCCACATAATGCCTGTTGACTGATTCCACATAATGCCTGTTGACTGATTCCACATAACGCCTGTTGACTGATCCCACATAATGCCTGTTGACTGATTCCACATAACGCCTGTTGACTGATTCCACATAACGCCTGTTGACTGATTCCACATAATGCCTGTTGACTGATTCCACATAACGCCTGTTGACTAATCCCACATAATGCCTGTTGACTGATTCCACATAACGCCTGTTGACTGATTCCACATAATGCCTGTTGACTGATCCCACATAACGCCTGTTGACTGATACCACATAACGCCTGTTGACTGATACCACATAATGCCTGTTGACTGATCCCACATAATGCCTGTTGACTGATTCCACATAATGCCTGTTGACTGATCCCACATAACGCCTGTTGACTGATTCCACATAATGCCTGTTGACTGATTCCACATAATGCCTGTTGACTGATTCCACATAATGCCTGTTGACTGATTCCACATAACGCCTGTTGACTGATTCCACATAATGCCTGTTGACTGATTCCACATAACGCCTGTTGACTAATTCCACATAACGCCTGTTGACTGATTCCACATAATGCCTGTTGACTGATTCCACATAATGCCTGTTGACTGATTCCACATAACGCCTGTTGACTGATTCCACATAACGCCTGTTGACTGATTCCACATAATGCCTGTTGACTGATTCCACATAATGCCTGTTGACTGATTCCACATAATGCCTGTTGACTGATTCCACATAATGCCTGTTGACTGATTCCACATAATGCCTGTTGACTGATTCCACATAATGCCTGTTGACTGATTCCACATAATGCATGTTGACTTTTCCCACATAATGCATGTTCAATCTAATTTATTTATAAAGCCCTTCTTACATCAGCTGATGTCACAAAGTGCTGTACAGAAACCCAGCCTAAAACCCCAAACAGCAATTAATGCAGGTGTAGAAGCACGGTGGCTAGGATAAACATTATGTTGACTGATCCCACATAACACCTGTTGACTGATCCCCCATAACACCTGTTGACTGATCCCCCATAACACCTGTTGACTGATCCCCCATAACACCTGTTGACTGATCCCCCATAACACCTGTTGACTGATCCCCCATAACACCTGTTGACTGATCCCACATAACACCTGTTGACTGATCCCCCATAACACCTGTTGACTGATCCCACATAACACCTGTTGACTGATCCCACATAACACCTGTTGACTGATCCCACATAACACCTGTTGACTGATCCCCCATAACACCTGTTGACTGATCCCCCATAACACCTGTTGACTGATCCCACATAACACCTGTTGACTGATCCCACATAACACCTGTTGACTGATCCCCCATAACACCTGTTGACTGATCCCACATAATGCCTGTTGACTGATCCCACATAACGCCTGTTGACTGATTCCACATAATGCCTGTTGACTGATCCCACATAATGCCTGTTGACTGATCCCACATAATGCCTGTTGACTGATCCCACATAACGCCTGTTGACTGACCTCACATAATGCCTGTTGACTGATTCCACATAATGCCTGTTGACTGATTCCACATAATGCCTGTTGACTGATTCCACATAATGCCTGTTGACTGGTTCCACATAACGCCTGTTGACTAATTCCACATAATGCCTGTTGACTGACCTCACATAATGCCTGTTGACTGATCCCACATAATGCCTGTTGACTGATTCCACATAACGCCTGTTGACTGATTCCACATAATGCCTGTTGACTGATTCCACATAACGCCTGTTGACTGATTCCACATAATGCCTGTTGACTGATTCCACATAATGCCTGTTGACTGATTCCACATAACGCCTGTTGACTGATCCCACATAATGCCTGTTGACTGATTCCACATAACGCCTGTTGACTGATTCCACATAATGCCTGTTGACTGATTCCACATAATGCCTGTTGACTGATCCCACATAATGCCTGTTGACTGATCCCACATAATGCCTGTTGACTGATTCCACATAATGCCTGTTGACTGATTCCACATAATGCCTGTTGACTGATTCCACATAATGCCTGTTGACTGATTCCACATAATGCCTGTTGACTGATCCAACATAATGCCTGTTGACTTTTCCCACATAATGCATGTTCAATCTAATTTATTTATAAAGCCCTTCTTACATCAGCTGATGTCACAAAGTGCTGTACAGAAACCCAGCCTAAAACCCCAAACAGCAATTAATGCAGGTGTAGAAGCACGGTGGCTAGGATAAACATTATGTTGACTGATCCCACATAACACCTGTTGACTGATCCCCCATAACACCTGTTGACTGATCCCACATAACACCTGTTGACTGATCCCCCATAACACCTGTTGACTGATCCCCCATAACACCTGTTGACTGATCCCCCATAACACCTGTTGACTGATCCCACATAACACCTGTTGACTGATCCCCCATAACACCTGTTGACTGATCCCACATAACACCTGTTGACTGATCCCACATAACACCTGTTGACTGATCCCACATAACACCTGTTGACTGATCCCCCATAACACCTGTTGACCGATCCCACATAACACCTGTTGACTGATCCCACTTAAACATGTGAGTCGGATGATATATTCATATCAAACAAATCATTTTGATCAGTGAATTCTTCAGAAAGTGATGAGTTTGTGTTTTTACTGAGTTGATGTGAGAACTGCTGATCAGGCCCCTCTACATCTACCAGCTCTCAGTCTCACTTCAGATTTAGACGTTCATCCATGTTTCCCAAATGTCAAATTTCTAAGTTGTTCCAAATGTCAAATTTCTAAGTTGTTCCAAATGTCAAATTTCTAAGTTGTTCCAAATGTCAAATTTCTAAGTGTTTAAGGTTAAGTTTAGGCCTTAACTCTGAATGGTTAAGGTAAGGGTTAAGGTTTGGGATGGATAGGCTTAAAACAAAAATCGACAAAACAATATTTTATCGCTGGATACAAACATGCAACCTTTGGAATCAGAGGCAAATACTTAACCAAGCCCATCCACCATCCTTGTCAACAAAACCAAAACCTACTTGAAGGTAACAGCTCTCACTGTTGCCCCTAGTGGCCAGTTTACACGTCATCTCCCGACGTCCTCATTTCCCGATGTCCTCAGACATGGATGGAGGTCGAATACTGAGTTGTATCACGGGTGACCTGGCTCTGTATAGAGCCTCGTTATTGTTATTTTATTGTGTTACTATTGTGTTACTCTACCATTGTTAGGAAAGAGTTCGTAAAGTAAGTATTTCACAATAAAGTCTACACCTGTTACATTTGTGATTGTGACAATCTTTTTATTTTATTTCATGTATTGTCATACATAAATTAATTGTAATGATAACATACTCCTAGATATCAACGACTATTTCTCTGTCACTAATAAATACAGTCATGGATATTACAGTCTCTACAATTTACTTGAAAAGGCAACATGGGAAATATGCAAGTTAGCCTTTACATCATACAGTGTTCAAACTACACCCAAAACGACCTACTGTAACATAATAGGACTTAACTCTAGATCAACACTAGTGTTGAATAGAAATATCACTGAGTGTTAATTACCCCATAGTGTTACATTTGAGTAACACTGGCAAGTGTAATGCAGTGTTTAATTTTTTACACTATGTAGTATTTCCTTAACACTCAAAATGTAACATTATAATCAGAGTGCTTTTTACACTCTGTAGAGAGGGATCATATGTAATATGATATAGTGTTAAAATGAACTCTCTCTGTGTTGATTTGACACTGCAAACCTTTCAGCTTCTCAACTTTACTAACAAACAAAGATTTTCTCCCGGCGTGCGCCCAAGTCATACTAAACAACAGCTTGTCTCACAAAATAAACCCAGAGAGAACTAGAAGTATCTAAGAACACAAAGGATGGGTGAGGTGAAGAGACAGAGAGAGAGAGGGAGAGAGAGAGAGGAGAGAGAAAGAGAGATACAGAGAGGGAGAGATAGAGTGATAAAGAGAGGGAGAGAGAGAAAGGGAGAGAGAGAGAGAGAGAGGAGAGGGGGAGAGAGAAAGAGAGATCAAGAGAGAGAGAGAGATCAGGAGAGAGAGAGAGAGATCAGGAGAGAGAGAGATCAGGAGAGAGAGAGAGATCAGGAGAGAGAGAGGAGAGAGATCAGGAGAGAGAGAGAGAGAGAGAGAGAGAGAGAGAGAGAGAGATAAAGGAGGAGAGAGAGAGTTGGATAAATGTAGATAAACTTGAGTTTTTTATACAGGATACTAACCTCAACATGAAAACCTTCAATCCAAATGACAATTCCATACCTTAAACCTTGATTTTGGACAAAATTACCTGCATGGACTGTTACTACCAAGGACTATCAAGAAAAAACTTTGAACAAACCAAAACCTGCAGAAGGAACACAGCGGAACCTGGAAATACCATCCAACACAACACTGAGTAAGTAATGTTCAGTCTGAACCTACTTCTGAAGCCAAAATGTAAAAGACAATAATCTCTAGGTCATTTTGTTAAATAACGCTAAGTAAATAAGTGTTACTAAGCTACCAAGCTGCTAGGACAGAACTGACCTGGCTGCACCTTCAATTAGCACTGAAGTCTGAAATCAGATGTGTGAAAACTCTTGAGCCCAACAATGGCAGGAGAGTTTCACAGCCCCCCCCCCCACCCAAATGCATAGGCTGTTGAAGCCCCAATGGCTTATCCCTGTCCAGAGGTCATTACAATACAGTACCCCATGGATATTCAAAATAACACTGCACGGAATAAGTACTAAACAATCCAGAGACACTATTTGCCGACTGCTACAACTTATTTTTCCACACCATCCCCTGGCATGGCACAGTGCTATAAGAGCACACTACCCCTATGTCAAGAGAGAGGGTATTGGCCCAGGGTGGAAACTCAGAATACTAGACATTGAGGAAATTGGAACAACCTCTGTCAACATGTACAAGTCTGGGACAGTAATGGTGCAGGGCATCCTCATGCAGTTCCAGCAGGACTTTTACGGGATCAAATAGAGAGCACAGCAGGAAAACCTCTCTCTCTGTGACAACTCCCCCATCCTGAGGGAGTCTGAACACACCTCTTCAAACTGTCCTGCAGACGAGGATAGTAACCCCCCCCCCCCCCCCCCCTAGCACTGAACACACCCAGGTGCCACAACTGCACTGCTCCTCCATCATTGAGAGGGATAAATTCACAGAGCTGGAGAGAGACAAGGTGGAGCTCAGAGAGCTGGTTCACACAATACAGAAAGAACAAACCCACAAAAACAGACCAGCACAACAACACCCCCCAACAAGACCCAGAGGGCAGAAGGTGGAGATGGACTGCTGTCTGAGAGAGCTGGCTGCTCTACGGACTGAGGTGAGAGAACTTAAAGAGGCACACATGGCGCTGAAGGACAAGGTCAGAAAGCAGAGGTGTGACAGAGAGCAGGACATTCCCCCAGACAAGCCAGCAGAACAGCCCACCTCAGACCCGAACCTCAACACTACAATGGGACAGACAACACAGGACCCATACTTTAATGAAGACAGCTTCTCCATCCTAGAGGGGGAGATCAACAATTTCCAGGCTCAGGGACACATACTAGTCTGTGGCGACCTAAATGCCAGAACTGGACAAGAACCCGACACCTTCAGCACACAGGGGGACAAACAACTAGCTGGAGGTGACAGCATTCCCTCCTCCATATGCCCCACTAGACACAACTATGACAACATAACCAACAAAAACAGGTCACAAGTCCTGCGGCTCTGTCGGACGCTGGGTATGTACATAGTCAATGGTAGGCTTCGAGAGGACTCCTATGGTAGGTACACCAATACCTCGTCTCTTGGCAGTAGTACAACTTTATCACAGACCTCAACCCAGACAGTCCACTGACACAGTATCCACAGTCAGTTCACTGACACCCCTATCAGATCACATGAAAATCACACTCTACTTAAACAGAGCTATACTCAATCATGAGGCATCAAAGCCACATGAACTGAATAATAATAAGAAATGCTATAGATGGAAGGAAAGTAGTGTGGAAATCTAACAAAAAACAATTAGGCAACAACAAATTCAGTCCCTTCTAGACAATTTCCTGGACGAAAGCTTTCACTGCAATAGTGAAGGTGTAAACTTGGCAGTAGAAAACCTAAACCTTTATATTTGACCTCTCAGCTTCCCTATCAAATCTAACATTTTAAAGCAGACAACCTAAGAAAGTTAGCAACAATGACAAATGGTTGGATGAAGAATGCAAAAACCTAAGAAAGAAATTGAGAAACCTGTCCAACCAAAAACATAGAGACCCAGAAAAGCTGAGCCTACGCCTTCACTATAGTGAATCACTAAAACAATACAGACATACTCTACGGAGAAAGGAACAGCACGTCAGAAATCAGCTCAATGTAATTGAAGAGTCCATAGAATCCAACCACTTCTGGGAAAATTGGAAAACTCGAAACAAACAACAACATGAAGAGATATCTATCTGAAACGGAAAGTTATGGATAAACCATTTCTCCAATCTTTTTGGCCCTATAACAAAGAACAAACAGCAAAAACAAATACATGATCAAATACAAATCTTAGAATTGTCACGCCCTGGCCATAGAGAGGTTTTTATTCTCTATTTTGGTTAGGCCAGGGTGTGACTAGGGTGGACATTCTAGTTTCTTTATTTCTATGGTTTCTATTCCTTTGTTTTTGGCCAGGTGTGGTTTCCAATCAGATGCAGCTGTCTATCGTTGTCTCTGATTGGGAATCATACTTAGGCAGCCTTTTTCCCACCTGTGTTTTATGGGTAGTTATTTTCTGATTAGTCTCTGTTACCTGACAGAACTGTTCGCTTTCGTTTTGTTACTTTGTTCGAGTGTTTTTGTGAAATAAATTATCATGAACACTTACGACGCTGCGCTTTGGTCCACTCTTCCTTATGACAAGAATCAACTATTAAAGACTACCAGAACCCACTGGATTCTCCAATTACAATGAAGGAACTATAGGACAAAGTACAAAACCTCCAACCCAAAAAGGCCTGTGTGGTTGATGGTATCCTAAATTAAATGATAAAATATATTCCATGGACTATACTGAAACTCTTTAACATCATCCTCAACTCTGGCATCTTCCCCAATATTTGGAACCAAGGACTGATCACCCCAGTCCACAAAAGTGGGGACAAAGTTGACCCCCATAACTACTGGGGGAAATGCATCGACAGCAACCTTGGGAAAATCCTCTGCATTATCATTAACAGTAGACTCAGCAGTACATTTCCTCAGTAAAAACAATGTACTGAGCAAATGTCAAATTGGCTTATTACCAAATTATTGTACAACAGACCATGTATTCACCCTGCACACCCTAATTGGAAAACAAACAAACCAAAACAAAGGCAAAGTCTTCTCATGCTTTGTTGATTTAAAAAAAAACTTTCAACTCAATTTGGCCTGAGGGTCTGCTATACAAATTGATGCAAAGGGGTGTTGGGGGAAAAACATACAACAGTATAAAACCCATGTACACAAACAAGTGTGCAGTTAAAATTGGCAAAAACACACACATTTCTTCCCACAGGGCCGTGGGGTGAGACAGGGATGCAGCTTAAGCCCCACCCTCTTCAACATATCTATATCAACGAATTGGCGAAGGCACTAGAACAGTCTGCAGCACCCGGCCTCACTCTACTAGAATCTGAAGTCTATTGTTTGCTGATGATCTGGTGCTTCTGTCCCCAACCAAGGAGGACCTATAGCAGCACCTAGATCTTCTGCACAGATTATGTCAGACCTGGGCCTTGACAGTATATCTCAGTAAGACAAAAATAATGGTTTTCCAAAAATGTTCCAGTTGCCAGGGCTGTTGCCCTAAAGCACACAAAAAACTATACATACCTCGACCTAAACATCAGTGCCACAGGTAACTTCCACAAAGCTGTGAACGATCTGAGAGACAAGGCAAGAAGAAGGGCCTTCTATGCCATCAACAGGAACATAAAATTCGACATACCAATTAGGTTCTGGCTAAAACTCCTTGAATAAGTTATAGAAACCATTGCCCTTTATGGATGTGAGGTCTGGGGTCCGCTCACCAACCAAGAATTCACAAAATGGGACAAACACCAAATTGAGACTGTATGCAAAAATATCCTCTGTGTACAACGTAAAACACCAAATAAGGCATGCAGAGCAGAATTATGCCGATACCCGCTAATTATCAAAATCCAGAAAAGAGACGTTAAATTCTACAACCACCTAAAAGGAAGTGATTCCCAAATCTTCCTTAACAAAGCCATCTCCTACAGAGACATTAGCCTGGAGAAGAGCCCCCTAAGCAAGCTGGTCCTGAGGCTGTGTCCACAAACACAAACAGACCCTACACAGCTCCAGGACAGCAACACAATTAGACCCAACCAAATCATGAGAAAACAAAAAGATAATTACTTGACACATTGGAAAGAATTAACAAAAAAACAGAGCAAACTAGAATGCTATTTGGCCCTAAACAGAGAGTACACAATGGCAGAATACCTGACCACTGTGACTGACCCAAACTCAAGGAAAGCTTTGACTCTGTACCGCCTCAGTGAGCATAGCCTTGCTGTTGAGAAAGGCGCTGAAGGCAGACTTGGCTCTCAAGAGAAGACAGGCTATGTGCACACTGCCCACTAAATGAGGTGGAAACTGAGCTGCACTACTTCCTAACCTCCTGCCAAATGTATGACCATATTAGAGAGACATATTTCCCTCAGAATACACAGACCAACAAAGAATTTGAAAACAAATCCAATTTTGATAAACTCCTATATCTATTGGGTGAAAGACCACAGTGTGCAAAGAGAGAAAGAGACAGACAGAGAGCAAGAGAAAGAGAGGGAGACGCTTTGGAGCTTCCTTTGTGTTTGTTGCCTGCTCCTTCAGTGTCCTCTCCTGTTGGCCTGTCATGTCTTCCCTCCTCCAGAACATACAGGGGATCCCATGTCATGTCTTCCCTCCTCCAGAACATACAGGGGATCCCATGTCATGTCTTCCCTCCTCCAGAACATACAGGGGATCCCATGTCATGTCTTCCCTCCTCCAGAACATACAGGGGATCCCATGTCATGTCTTCCCTCCTCCAGAACATACAGGGGATCCCATGTCATGTCTTCCCTCCTCCAGAACATACAGGGGATCCCATGTCATGTCTTCCCTCCTCCAGAACATACAGGGGATCCCATGTCATGTCTTCCCTCCTCCAGAACATACAGGGGACCCCATGTCATGTCTTCCCTCCTCCAGAACATACAGGGGACCCCATGTCATGTCTTCCCTCCTCCAGAACATACAGGGGATCCCATGTCATGTCTTCCCTCCTCCAGAACATACAGGGGATCCCATGTCATGTCTTCCCTCCTCCAGAACATACAGGGGATCCCATGTCATGTCTTCCCTCCTCCAGAACATACAGGGGATCCCATGTCATGTCTTCCCTCCTCCAGAACATACAGGGGACCCCATGTCATGTCTTCCCTCCTCCAGAACATACAGGGGATCCCATGTCATGTCTTCCCTCCTCCAGAACATACAGGGGACCCCATGTCATTGAAATAAAATTATTGAGATAAAAATCAATTTTTTCAAGAGAGACCTGGTCCAGCCAAGACAGCAGCAAGGAGGATCAACGTTTGAGACAGATATCAGATATACTGTAACAATTTACAGACATAGACATACCATAAAATTAAATGTTTTGATGTAGATTATTCAGAAAGTATTCAGACCCCTTGACTTTTTCCACATATTGTTACGTTACAGCCTTATTCTAAAATGGATTAAATAAAAATAAAATCATCATCAATCTACACACAATACCCCACAATGACATCACAATACCCCATAATGACATCACAATACCCCATAATGACATCACAATACCCCATAATGACAAAGCGAAAACAGGTTTTTAGAAATGTTTGCAGAAATACCGTATTTACATACTGCAAGTATTCAGACCATTTGGTTTGAGACTCAAAATTGAGTTCAGGTGCATCTTATTTCCATTGATCATCCTTGAGATGGTTCCAAAACTTGATTAGAGTCCACCTGTGGTAAATTCAATCGATTGGATATGATTTGGAAAGGCACACACCTGTCTATATAAGGTCCCACAGTTGACAGTGCATGTCAGAGCAAAAACCATGCCATGAGGTCGAAGGAATTGTCCGTAGAGCTCCGAGACAGAATTGTGTCGAGGCACAGATCTTGGGAAGGGTACCAAAACATTTCTGCAGTATTGAAGGTCCCCAAGAACACAGTGGCCTCCATCACTCTTAAATGGAAGAAGTTTGGAACCACCAAGACTCTTCCTAGAGCTGGCATTCCGGCCAAAATGAGCAATCGGGGGAGAAGAGCCTTGGTCAGGGTGGTGACCAAGAACCCGATGGTCACTCTGACAGAGATCTAGAGTTCCTCTGTGGAGATGGGGGAACCTTCCAAAAGGACAACCATCTCTGCAGCACTCCCCCAATCAGGCTTTTATGGTAGAGTGGCCAGACGGAAGCCACTCCTTAGTAAAAGGCACATGACAGCAGATTGGAGTTTGCCAAAAGGCACCTAAAGACTCTCAGACAATGACAAACAAGATTCTCTGGTCTGATGAAACCAAGATTGAACTCTTTGGCCTGAATGCCAAGTGTCACGTCTGGAGGAAACATAGTACTATCCCTACGGTGAAGCATGGTGGTTGCAGCATCACGCTGTGGGGATGTCTTTCAGTGGCAGGGACTGGGAGACTATTCAGGTTTGAGGCAAAGATGAACGGAGCAAAGTACAGAGAGATCCTTGATGAAAACCTGCTCCAGAGCACTCAGGACCTCAGACTGGGGCAAAGGTTCACCTTCCAACAGGACAACGACCCTAAGCAAACAGCCAAGACAAATTCAGGAGTGGCTTCGGGACAAGTCTCTGAATGGCCTTGAGTGGCCCAGCCAGAGCCCGGACTGGAAACCAATTGAACATCTCCGGAGAGACCTGAAAATAGGTGTGCAGCGACGCTCCCCATCCAACCTGACAGAGCTTGAGAGGATCTGCAGAGAAGAATGGGAGAAACTCCCCAAATACAGCTGTGCCAAGCTTGTAGCGTCATACCCAAGAAGACTTGATGCTGTAACCGATACCAAAGGTGCTTCAACAAAGTACTGAGTAAAAGGTCTGAATACTTATGAAAATGTGATATTTCAATGTTATTTTTTAAAATATATATTAGCAAACAATTCTCAGAACCAGTTTTTTTTTATTTAAGGCTGTAACGTAAAAAAATGTAGAAAAAGTGGAGGGATCTGAATACTTTTTCAATTACAGAAACATACAAGCGTCATTGTCACGCCCTGAGCTTAGAGAGCTTTTTATGTCTCTATTTTGGTTTGTTCAGGGGTGGCATTCTATGTTCTATGTTTTTGTATTTCTTTGTTTTGGCCGGGTATGGTTCTCAATCAGGGACAGCTGTCTATCGTTGTCTCTGATTGGGAATCATACTTAGGCAGCCTTTTTCCCTTTTGTGTTTGTGGGAAGTTGTCTTTGTTTGGGGTACTATAGCCCTCTTAAGCTTCGCGGTCGTTTTGTATTGTTTATTGTTTTTGTTGGCGACATTATCCAAATAAAAGTAATGTACGCTTACCACGCTGCGCTTTGATCTTCCTTCAACGACGGCCGTGACAGAACTTCCCACCAACAAGGGACCAAGCAGCGTGGTGAAAGGGACTCCTGGACATGGGAGGAGATCCTGGACGGTAAGGGACCCTGGAGGCAGGCTGGGGAGTATCGCCGTCCAAGGGAGGAGATAAAGGCAGCGAAGGAGGAGAGGCGGCGATATGAGGAGGCAAGTCAGCGAAGCAGGCACAAGAGGCCTTTTGGGGGGGCACACGGGGAGATTGGTGGAGGCAGGTTATAGACCTGAGCCAACTCCCCGTGCTTACCGTGGGGAGAGAGTGACTAGTCAGGCACCAGGTTATGCGGCTCTGCGCCGTGTGTCTCCAGTGCGCTCTCATAGCCCGGTGCGCTCTCTGCAAGCTCCCCGCAGTTGCCATGCTAGAGTTGGCATTCAGCCAGGAGGGATTGTGCCGGCTCAGCGCTCCTGGTCTCCGGTGCGTCTCTTCGGCCCAGGTTATCCTGCGCCAGCTCTACGCATTGTATCCCCAGTTCGCCAGGAGAACCCAGTGCGGCCTGTTACAGCTTCCCGCACGTGCCGGGCTAAAGTGGGCATGCAGCCAAGAGGAGAGTTGCAAGTGTTAAGCACCAGATCTCCAGTGCTCCCCCACAGCCCGGTTCATCCTGTGCCTGCTCCCAGAACCAGGCCTCCTGTATGTCTCCCCAGCCTGGTGGGCCCTGTGGCAGCCCCACGCACCAGGCTGTCTATACGTCTCCTCCCATCAGCGACGATCCACATCCCGGGGCCGGCACCGAGGGTGCCCAGTCCGGGGCCGGCAGCGAGGGTGCCCAGTCCGGGGCCCGCAACGAGGGTCCCCAGTCCGGGGCCCGCAGCGAGGGTGCCCAATCCGGGGCCCGCAGCGAGGGTGCCCAGTCCGTCCGGGGCCCGCTACGAGGGTTCCCAGTCCGGGGTCGGCAACGGGGGTCCCCGCACCAGTGGCGCCACCAAAGTGGGGTGAGCCAGAGGTGGAGCGGGGTCTACGTCCCACACCAGAGCCGCCACCGCGGATAGATGCCCACCCAGACCCTCCCCTATAGGTTCAGGTTTTGCGGCCGGAGTCCGCACCTTTGGGGGGGGAGTACTGTCACGCCCTGACCTTAGAGAGCTTTTTATGTCTCTATTTTGGTTTGGTCAGGGTGTGATTTGGGTGGGCATTCTATGTTCTATTTTCTATGTTTTTGTATTTCTTTGTTTTGGCCGGGTATGGTTCTCAATCAGGAACAGCTGTTTATCGTTGTCTCTGATTGGGAATCATACTTAGGCAGCCTTTTTCCCTTTTGTGTTTGTGGGAAGTTGTCTTTGTTTGGGGTACTATAGCCCTCTTAAGCTTCACGGTCGTTTTGTATTGTTTATTGTTTTTGTTGTCGACATTATCCAAATAAAAACGAATGTACGCTTACCACGCCAGTCTTGGTCTTCCTTCAACGACGGCCGTGACAGTCATAGACAAAACATCAATCATACATACCATTAAGTCCTAATAACAATCACATTCCTCAGGAACAGGTGAGTCAACCAAACTTTTAAACTCCTCCAAGGAAAACAGATCCTGGAGTTTCCAGCTGGTCCTGGAGAGAATTCCAACACTTGAGGTCTACATCACCTCACCAGGTCTGCATATAAAACTGGGTCCTCGGGCACGTTTTTGGTCATTACCCTAACACAACACAGCTTATTCAAGTGATCAAAGCTTGATGATTAGTTGAATCAGCTGTGTAGTGCTAGGGCCAATAAACAGAAGAAACATCCACCCCTTTGGGGTCCTGAGGACCGAGTTTGGAAAACCCTGCTGTAGTCCAAGACAGACCAGTACCAGTTCTATTCTGGCCTCCAAAGAAAAATAAAGCCTTATGACGGCAATAAAACTTCATCTTCTTTACCAGGTTATCTACATGATTATTAAAGCTCAGCTTCTCATCCACTCAAACTCCCAGATATATGTGTGTCTTGACTTGCTCTATGGAATTATCTCCCAAGGTAGTAATGACATGGTTTTCAGATTGTTTAGTATTGGAAAATACCATGTATTGTTTTTTAGAGGATTTCAGAACAAGCTTAAAATCCAACAGATTCTGTTGAATGATGTTTAAAGCTGTTTGAGCTTTTTCAGAAGTCAAAGTCCAACTGCTGCCACTTCAATAGAGAACAGTGTCAAACTGCTGCCACTTCATTAGAGAACAGTGTCAAACTGCTGTCACTTCATTAGAGAACAGTGTCAAACTGCTGCCACTTCATTAGAGAACAGTGTCAAACTGCTGCCACTTCATTAGAGAACAGTGTCAAACTGCTGTCACTTCATTAGAGAACAGTGTCAACCTGCTGTCACTTCATTAGAGAACAGTGTCAACCTGCTGTCACTTCATTAGAGAACAGTGCCAAACTGCTGTCACTTCATTAGAGAACAGTGTCAAACTGCTGTCACTTCATTAGAGAACAGTGTCAAACTGCTGTCACTTCATTAGAGAACAGTGTCAAACTGCTGCCACTTCATTAGAGAACAGTGTCAAACTGCTGTCACTTCATTAGAGAACAGTGTCAAACTGCTGTCACTTCATTAGAGAACAGTGTCAAACTGCTGTCACTTCATTAGAGAACAGTGTCAAACTGCTGCCACTTCATTAGAGAACAGTGTCAAACTGCTGCCACTTCATTAGAGAACAGTGTCAAACTGCTGCCACTTCATTAGAGAACAGTGTCAAACTGCTGCCACTTCTTTAGAGAACAGTGTCAACCTGCTGCCACTTCATTAGAGAACAGTGTCAAACTGCTGCCACTTCATGAGAGAACAGTGTCAAACTGCTGCCACTTCATTAGAGAACAGTGTCAAACTGCTGCCACTTCATGAGAGAACAGTGTCAAACTGCTGCCACTTCATTAGAGAACAGTGTCAAACTGCTGCCACTTCATTAGAGAACAGTGTCAAACTGCTGCCACTTCATTAGAGAACAGTGTCAAACTGCTGTCACTTAAATAGAGAACAGTGTCCAACTGCTGCCACTTCATTAGAGAACAGTGTCAACCTGCTGTCACTTCATTAGAGAATAGTGTCAAACTGCTGCCACTTCATTAGAGAACAGTGTCAAACTGTTGTCACTTCATTAGAGAACAGTGTCAAACTGCTTCATTAGAGAACAGTGTCAACCTGCTGTCACTTCATTAGAGAACAGTGTCAAACTGCTGTCACTTCATTAGAGAACAGTGTCAAACTGCTGTCACTTCATTAGAGAACAGTGTCAAACTGCTGCCACTTCATTAGAGAACAGTGTCAAACTGCTGTCACTTCATTAGAGAACAGTGTCAAACTGCTGTCACTTCATTAGAGAACAGTGTCCAACTGCTGCCACTTCATTAGAGAACAGTGTCAAACTGCTGCCACTTCATTAGAGAACAGTGTCAACCTGCTGCCACTTCATTAGAGAACAGTGTCAACCTGCTGCCACTTCATTAGAGAACAGTGTCAACCTGCTGCCACTTCATTAGAGAACAGTGTCAACCTGCTGCCACTTCATTAGAGAACAGTGTCAAACTGCTGCCACTTCATTAGAGAACAGTGTCAACCTGCTGCCACTTCATTAGAGAACAGTGCCAAACTGCTGCCACTTCATTAGAGAACAGTGTAAACTGCTGTCACTTCATTAGAGAACAGTGTTTAACTGCTGCCACTTCATTAGAGAACAGTGTTTAACTGCTGCCACTTGATAGAGAACAGTGTCCAACTGCTGCCACTTCATTAGAGAACAGAGTCAAACTGCTGCCACTTCATTAGAGAACAGTGTCAAACTGCTGCCACTTCATTAGAGAACAGTGTCAACCTGCTGCCACTTCATTAGAGAACAGTGTCAAACTGCTGCCACTTCATTAGAGAACAGAGTCAAACTGCTGTCACTTCATTAGAGAACAGTGTCAAACTGCTGCCACTTCATTAGAGAACAGTGTCAAACTGCTGCCACTTCATTAGAGAACAGTGTCAACCTGCTGCCACTTCATTAGAGAACAGTGTCAAACTGCTGCCACTTCATTAGAGAACAGTGTCAACCTGCTGCCACTTCATTAGAGAACAGTGTCAACCTGCTGCCACTTCATTAGAGAACAGTGTCAAACTGCTGCCACTTCATTAGAGAACAGTGTCGAACTGCTGCCACTTCATTAGAGAACAGTGTCAACCTGCTGTCACTTCATTAGAGAACAGTGTCAAACTGCTGCCACTTCATTAGAGAACAGTGTCAACCTGCTGCCACTTCATTAGAGAACAGTGTCAAACTGCTGCCACTTCATTAGAGAACAGTGTCAAACTGCTGCCACTTCATTAGAGAACAGTGTCAACCTGCTGCCACTTCATTAGAGAACAGTGCCAACCTGCTGTCACTTCATTAGAGAACAGTGCCAAACTGCTGCCACTTCATTAGAGAACAGTGTCGAACTGCTGTCACTTCATTAGAGAACAGTGTCAAACTGCTGCCACTTCATTAGAGAACAGTGTCAAACTGCTGTCACTTAAATAGAGAACAGTGTCCAACTGCTGCCACTTCATTAGAGAACAGTGTCAACCTGCTGTCACTTCATTAGAGAATAGTGTCAAACTGCTGCCACTTCATTAGAGAACAGTGTCAAACTGTTGTCACTTCATTAGAGAACAGTGTCAAACTGCTTCATTAGAGAACAGTGTCAACCTGCTGTCACTTCATTAGAGAACAGTGTCAAACTGCTGTCACTTCATTAGAGAACAGTGTCAAACTGCTGTCACTTCATTAGAGAACAGTGTCAAACTGCTGCCACTTCATTAGAGAACAGTGTCAAACTGCTGTCACTTCATTAGAGAACAGTGTCAAACTGCTGTCACTTCATTAGAGAACAGTGTCCAACTGCTGCCACTTCATTAGAGAACAGTGTCAAACTGCTGCCACTTCATTAGAGAACAGTGTCAACCTGCTGCCACTTCATTAGAGAACAGTGTCAACCTGCTGCCACTTCATTAGAGAACAGTGTCAACCTGCTGCCACTTCATTAGAGAACAGTGTCAACCTGCTGCCACTTCATTAGAGAACAGTGTCAAACTGCTGCCACTTCATTAGAGAACAGTGTCAACCTGCTGCCACTTCATTAGAGAACAGTGCCAAACTGCTGCCACTTCATTAGAGAACAGTGTAAACTGCTGTCACTTCATTAGAGAACAGTGTTTAACTGCTGCCACTTCATTAGAGAACAGTGTCCAACTGCTGTCACTTCATTAGAGAACAGTGTCAAAATGCTGCCACTTCATTAGAGAACAGTGCCAAACTGCTTCATTAGAGAACAGTGTCAACCTGCTGTCACTTCATTAGAGAATAGTGTCAAACTGCTGCCACTTCATTAGAGAACAGTGTCAAACTGCTGTCACTTAATTAGAGAACAGTGTCAAACTGCTTCATTAGAGAACAGTGTCAACCTGCTGTCACTTCATTAGAGAACAGTGTCAAACTGCTGCCACTTCATTAGAGAACAGTGTCAAACTGCTGCCACTTCATTAGAGAACAGTGTCAACCTGCTGCCACTTCATTAGAGAACAGTGCCAACCTGCTGTCACTTCATTAGAGAACAGTGCCAAACTGCTGCCACTTCATTAGAGAACAGTGTCGAACTGCTGTCACTTCATTAGAGAACAGTGTCAAACTGCTGCCACTTCATTAGAGAACAGTGTCCAACTGCTGCCACTTCATTAGAGAAAAGTGTCCAACTGCTGCCACTTCATTAGAGAACAGTGTCAACCTGCTGTCACTTCATTAGAGAACAGTGTCAAGCTGCTGCCACTTCATTAGAGAACAGTGTCAACCTGCTGCCACTTCATTAGAGAACAGTGTTTAACTGCTGCCACTTCATTAGAGAACAGTGCCAAACTGCTGCCACTTCATTGGAGAACAGTGTCAACCTGCTGCCACTTCATTAGAGAACAGTGTCCAACTGCTGCCACTTCATTAGAGAACAGTGTCAACCTGCTGTCACTTCATTAGAGAACAGTGTCGAACTGCTGTCACTTCATTAGATAACAGTGTCGAACTGCTGTCACTTCATTAGAGAACAGTGTCAAACTCCTGCCACTTCATTAGAGAACAGTGTCAACCTGCTGCCACTTCATTAGAGAACAGTGTCAAACTGCTGCCACTTCATTAGAGAACAGTGTCAAACTGCTGCCACTTCATTAGAGAACAGTGTCAAACTGCTGCCACTTCATTAGAGAACAGAGTCAACCTGCTGCCACTTCATTAGAGAACAGTGTCAAACTGCTGTCACTTCATTAGAGAACAGTGTCAACCTGCTGTCACTTCATTAGAGAACAGTGCCAAACTGCTGCCACTTCATTAGAGAACAGTGTCAAACTGCTGTCACTTCATTAGAGAACAGTGCCAAACTGCTGCCACTTCATTAGAGAACAGTGTCAAACTGCTGCCACTTCATTAGAGAACAGTGTCAAACTGCTGCCACTTCATTAGAGAACAGTGTCAAACTGCTGCCACTTCATTAGAGAACAGTGTCAACCTGCTGCCACTTCATTAGAGAACAGTGCCAACCTGCTGTCACTTCATTAGAGAACAGTGCCAAACTGCTGCCACTTCATTAGAGAACAGTGTCGAACTGCTGTCACTTCATTAGAGAACAGTGTCAAACTGCTGCCACTTCATTAGAGAACAGTGTCAACCTGCTGTCACTTCATTAGAGAACAGTGTCAAGCTGCTGCCACTTCATTAGAGAACAGTGTCAACCTGCTGCCACTTCATTAGAGAACAGTGTTTAACTGCTGCCACTTCATTAGAGAACAGTGCCAAACTGCTGCCACTTCATTGGAGAACAGTGTCAACCTGCTGCCACTTCATTAGAGAACAGTGTCCAACTGCTGCCACTTCATTAGAGAACAGTGTCAACCTGCTGTCACTTCATTAGAGAACAGTGTCGAACTGCTGTCACTTCATTAGATAACAGTGTCGAACTGCTGTCACTTCATTAGAGAACAGTGTCAAACTCCTGCCACTTCATTAGAGAACAGTGTCAACCTGCTGCCACTTCATTAGAGAACAGTGTCAAACTGCTGCCACTTCATTAGAGAACAGTGTCAACCTGCTGCCACTTCATTAGAGAACAGTGTCAACCTGCTGCCACTTCATTAGAGAACAGTGTCAAACTGCTGTCACTTCATTAGAGAACAGTGTCAACCTGCTGTCACTTCATTAGAGAACAGTGCCAAACTGCTGCCACTTCATTAGAGAACAGTGTCAAACTGCTGTCACTTCATTAGAGAACAGTGCCAAACTGCTGCCACTTCATTAGAGAACAGTGTCAAACTGCTGCCACTTCATTAGAGAACAGTGTCAAACTGCTGTCACTTCATTAGAGAACAGTGTCAACCTGCTGCCACTTCATTAGAGAACAGTGCCAAACTGCTGCCACTTCATTAGAGAACAGTGTAAACTGCTGTCACTTCATTAGAGAACAGTGTTTAACTGCTGCCACTTCATTAGAGAACAGTGTTTAACTGCTGCCACTTGATAGAGAACAGTGTCCAACTGCTGCCACTTCATTAGAGAACAGAGTCAAACTGCTGCCACTTCATTAGAGAACAGTGTCAAACTGCTGCCACTTCATTAGAGAACAGTGTCAACCTGCTGCCACTTCATTAGAGAACAGTGTCAAACTGCTGCCACTTCATTAGAGAACAGAGTCAAACTGCTGTCACTTCATTAGAGAACAGTGTCAAACTGCTGCCACTTCATTAGAGAACAGTGTCAAACTGCTGCCACTTCATTAGAGAACAGTGTCAACCTGCTGCCACTTCATTAGAGAACAGTGTCAAACTGCTGCCACTTCATTAGAGAACAGTGTCAACCTGCTGCCACTTCATTAGAGAACAGTGTCAACCTGCTGCCACTTCATTAGAGAACAGTGTCAAACTGCTGCCACTTCATTAGAGAACAGTGTCGAACTGCTGCCACTTCATTAGAGAACAGTGTCAACCTGCTGTCACTTCATTAGAGAACAGTGTCAAACTGCTGCCACTTCATTAGAGAACAGTGTCAACCTGCTGCCACTTCATTAGAGAACAGTGTCAAACTGCTGCCACTTCATTAGAGAACAGTGTCAACCTGCTGCCACTTCATTAGAGAACAGTGTCAACCTGCTGCCACTTCATTAGAGAACAGTGCCAACCTGCTGTCACTTCATTAGAGAACAGTGCCAAACTGCTGCCACTTCATTAGAGAACAGTGTCGAACTGCTGTCACTTCATTAGAGAACAGTGTCAAACTGCTGCCACTTCATTAGAGAACAGTGTCCAACTGCTGCCACTTCATTAGAGAACAGTGTCAACCTGCTGTCACTTCATTAGAGAACAGTGTCAACCTGCTGCCACTTCATTAGAGAACAGTGTTTAACTGCTGCCACTTCATTAGAGAACAGTGCCAAACTGCTGCCACTTCATTAGAGAACAGTGTCAACCTGCTGCCACTTCATTAGAGAACAGTGTCCAACTGCTGCCACTTCATTAGAGAACAGTGTCAACCTGCTGTCACTTCATTAGAGAACAGTGTCGAACTGCTGTCACTTCATTAGATAACAGTGTCGAACTGCTGTCACTTCATTAGAGAACAGTGTCAAACTCCTGCCACTTCATTAGAGAACAGTGTCAACCTGCTGCCACTTCATTAGAGAACAGTGTCAAACTGCTGCCACTTCATTAGAGAACAGTGTCAAACTGCTGTCACTTCATTAGAGAACAGTGTCAACCTGCTGTCACTTCATTAGAGAACAGAGTCAAACTGCTGTCACTTCATTAGAGAACAGTGTCAACCTGCTGCCACTTCATTAGAGAACAGTGTCAAACTGCTGCCACTTCATTAGAGAACAGTGCCAACCTGCTGCCACTTCATTAGAGAACAGTGCCAACCTGCTGTCACTTCATTAGAGAACAGAGTCAAACTGCTGTCACTTCATTAGAGAACAGTGTCAACCTGCTGCCACTTCATTAGAGAACAGTGTCAAACTGCTGCCACTTCATTAGAGAACAGTGTCAAACTGCTGTCACTTCATTAGAGAACAGTGTCAACCTGCTGCCACTTCATTAGAGAACAGTGCCAAACTGCTGCCACTTCATTAGAGAACAGTGTAAACTGCTGTCACTTCATTAGAGAACAGTGTTTAACTGCTGCCACTTCATTAGAGAACAGTGTTTAACTGCTGCCACTTGATAGAGAACAGTGTCCAACTGCTGCCACTTCATTAGAGAACAGAGTCAAACTGCTGCCACTTCATTAGAGAACAGTGTCAAACTGCTGCCACTTCATTAGAGAACAGTGTCAACCTGCTGCCACTTCATTAGAGAACAGTGTCAAACTGCTGCCACTTCATTAGAGAACAGAGTCAAACTGCTGTCACTTCATTAGAGAACAGTGTCAAACTGCTGCCACTTCATTAGAGAACAGTGTCAAACTGCTGCCACTTCATTAGAGAACAGTGTCAACCTGCTGCCACTTCATTAGAGAACAGTGTCAAACTGCTGCCACTTCATTAGAGAACAGTGTCAACCTGCTGCCACTTCATTAGAGAACAGTGTCAACCTGCTGCCACTTCATTAGAGAACAGTGTCAAACTGCTGCCACTTCATTAGAGAACAGTGTCGAACTGCTGCCACTTCATTAGAGAACAGTGTCAACCTGCTGTCACTTCATTAGAGAACAGTGTCAAACTGCTGCCACTTCATTAGAGAACAGTGTCAACCTGCTGCCACTTCATTAGAGAACAGTGTCAAACTGCTGCCACTTCATTAGAGAACAGTGTCAAACTGCTGCCACTTCATTAGAGAACAGTGTCAACCTGCTGCCACTTCATTAGAGAACAGTGCCAACCTGCTGTCACTTCATTAGAGAACAGTGCCAAACTGCTGCCACTTCATTAGAGAACAGTGTCGAACTGCTGTCACTTCATTAGAGAACAGTGTCAAACTGCTGCCACTTCATTAGAGAACAGTGTCCAACTGCTGCCACTTCATTAGAGAACAGTGTCAACCTGCTGTCACTTCATTAGAGAACAGTGTCAAGCTGCTGCCACTTCATTAGAGAACAGTGTCAACCTGCTGCCACTTCATTAGAGAACAGTGTTTAACTGCTGCCACTTCATTAGAGAACAGTGCCAAACTGCTGCCACTTCATTAGAGAACAGTGTCAACCTGCTGCCACTTCATTAGAGAACAGTGTCCAACTGCTGCCACTTCATTAGAGAACAGTGTCAACCTGCTGTCACTTCATTAGAGAACAGTGTCGAACTGCTGTCACTTCATTAGATAACAGTGTCGAACTGCTGTCACTTCATTAGAGAACAGTGTCAAACTCCTGCCACTTCATTAGAGAACAGTGTCAACCTGCTGCCACTTCATTAGAGAACAGTGTCAAACTGCTGCCACTTCATTAGAGAACAGTGTCAACCTGCTGCCACTTCATTAGAGAACAGTGTCAAACTGCTGCCACTTCATTAGAGAACAGAGTCAACCTGCTGCCACTTCATTAGAGAACAGTGTCAAACTGCTGCCACTTCATTAGAGAACAGTGCCAACCTGCTGTCACTTCATTAGAGAACAGTGTCAAACTGCTGCCACTTCATTAGAGAACAGTGTCAACCTGCTGCCACTTCATTAGAGAACAGTTTCAACCTGCTGTCACTTCATTAGAGAACAGTGCCAACCTGCTGTCACTTCATTAGAGAACAGTGTCAACCTGCTGTCACTTCATTAGAGAACAGTGTTTAACTGCTGCCACTTCATTAGAGAACAGTGCCAAACTGCTGCCACTTCATTGGAGAACAGTGTCAACCTGCTGCCACTTCATTAGAGAACAGTGTCCAACTGCTGCCACTTCATTAGAGAACAGTGTCAACCTGCTGTCACTTCATTAGAGAACAGTGTCGAACTGCTGTCACTTCATTAGATAACAGTGTCGAACTGCTGTCACTTCATTAGAGAACAGTGTCAAACTCCTGCCACTTCATTAGAGAACAGTGTCAACCTGCTGCCACTTCATTAGAGAACAGTGTCAAACTGCTGCCACTTCATTAGAGAACAGTGTCAACCTGCTGCCACTTCATTAGAGAACAGTGTCAACCTGCTGCCACTTCATTAGAGAACAGTGTCAAACTGCTGTCACTTCATTAGAGAACAGTGTCAACCTGCTGTCACTTCATTAGAGAACAGTGCCAAACTGCTGCCACTTCATTAGAGAACAGTGTCAAACTGCTGTCACTTCATTAGAGAACAGTGCCAAACTGCTGCCACTTCATTAGAGAACAGTGTCAAACTGCTGCCACTTCATTAGAGAACAGTGTCAAACTGCTGTCACTTCATTAGAGAACAGTGTCAACCTGCTGCCACTTCATTAGAGAACAGTGCCAAACTGCTGCCACTTCATTAGAGAACAGTGTAAACTGCTGTCACTTCATTAGAGAACAGTGTTTAACTGCTGCCACTTCATTAGAGAACAGTGTTTAACTGCTGCCACTTGATAGAGAACAGTGTCCAACTGCTGCCACTTCATTAGAGAACAGAGTCAAACTGCTGCCACTTCATTAGAGAACAGTGTCAAACTGCTGCCACTTCATTAGAGAACAGTGTCAACCTGCTGCCACTTCATTAGAGAACAGTGTCAAACTGCTGCCACTTCATTAGAGAACAGAGTCAAACTGCTGTCACTTCATTAGAGAACAGTGTCAAACTGCTGCCACTTCATTAGAGAACAGTGTCAAACTGCTGCCACTTCATTAGAGAACAGTGTCAACCTGCTGCCACTTCATTAGAGAACAGTGTCAAACTGCTGCCACTTCATTAGAGAACAGTGTCAACCTGCTGCCACTTCATTAGAGAACAGTGTCAACCTGCTGCCACTTCATTAGAGAACAGTGTCAAACTGCTGCCACTTCATTAGAGAACAGTGTCGAACTGCTGCCACTTCATTAGAGAACAGTGTCAACCTGCTGTCACTTCATTAGAGAACAGTGTCAAACTGCTGCCACTTCATTAGAGAACAGTGTCAACCTGCTGCCACTTCATTAGAGAACAGTGTCAAACTGCTGCCACTTCATTAGAGAACAGTGTCAACCTGCTGCCACTTCATTAGATACAGTGTCAACCTGCTGCCACTTCATTAGAGAACAGTGTCAACTGCTGCCACTTCATTAGAGAACAGTGCCAACCTGCTGTCACTTCATTAGAGAACAGTGCCAAACGCTGCCACTTCATTAGAGAACAGTGTCGAAACTGCTGTCACTTCATTAGAGAACAGTGTCAAACTGCTGCCACTTCATTAGAGAACAGTGTCCAAACTGCTGCCACTTCATTAGAGAACAGTGTCAACTGCTGTCACTTCATTAGAGAACAGTGTCAACCTGCTGC